>NC_039517.1:11181351-11196630 GCF_003672135.1 Ooceraea biroi | reverse complement strand
TAAAACTTCAGCTGCACTTTTCTTCAAGTCAAAATAATAAAGAAGCACATGTCGGAAAAACACTTTATCGCGTTCCATATTCGCTTCACTCTTTATCACCTTTTCTTGTACACAGAAACGACCTTTGTTGACTGGATATTGTTTACAAATGACGATATATATAACCTCTAAAACCTAATGGTTACGGCATGAACTAAAGCAACATCCGCAATTATCTGTTCCCAGCGGCACGAATTAATGCAATCTCCTAATATTTGCAACGGATTCTATATTGATCACCAAATATAAGATTTTTGTTCTTGTCGAGTAGAGACTCGACCATGTGTGCACACATGTATGCGATTGCGAAATAAACATCCGTATGCGTCACACATAGCGCGAAACTTTCCAAAGGAAGAGAGAAGATACGAACAAAACAATGAGGGTAATAAATCATTTTGCTGAGCGCGGCATCCGCCTTTGAAATCGATCGCGGTACCAAAAACAACGGTGCGCGAGTCCCGCGCCTTCGCGTGACCTCGCGACAAGGTGGCCTATCGCGGCCAATCTGATGAGCGACTATCCAATGAGATCACTCGAATAATCTTTAGGGCCGTCCTAATCACTATTGTTCGAAGAGAACCAAGAGCGAGAATCCTGCGAAGAGCAGAAACGATCGAGCCTTCGTACCGAGCAGGGACGAGTGTAAACGGTCGAGAGTCGCCGAGTTTTCGTGAAGTCCATAGCGATGTCGTTCGTATCTTCCTCTCGATGCGATTAATTCGTAATACGATAGACGGTCGGCTCAGGGCTCATATTCCTCAGGCGTTGCCGACCACGTCATCGCCTTCTTGACTGAGGCGCAAATACGCGACGGCTGGCTTAGAGGCTACGATCCTCCCAGGCCTTGCCAGCCGTTTACAAAAATATACCATCCCTTGTAGTTAAGCAATCCGTGTATAAAGAAAGGTGCGTGTGCGTGCGGTCAACGCGAACTTTAGTATCTTTAATAAACTTATCGTTTACACGAAAACGCAGTGCTTACTTTAATCGATAGACATTGATCCTTGACAGTTCTTTTTTATTGAAAGTATGAACTAATTTTTAAATAGTATGTAATCAAGTGTAGATATTAAAAAATGTATAATTATATGTATATAGTCTATACAGGGTGAATTTTAATGAATGTCCGAGCCTTTTACGTAATAAAAATGTGTTAATATATTAAACCAGTATATGTATGTGTTCTTACAGAATAATTGCACGAAAAAATCAATTTATGCAATCATATTCCATAAAAACACACACTAGCGGATCCTGATGTCGATAATGGGGGGGGGGTTGACAAAATAATTGGTTTAATATTTTTCTAGTATCACGCTTAGCTTTTACTTCAGGATCAATGACGAGGACGTGGTGACACTTCTGATCCCATTTATCTTTGATAAATTTTTCAAACCAATTCAGCAAAACTCATTTCTTTATTTGGAAGGGGGGGTTTTAACCCGAAAACTACCCCCAGGATCCGCCAGTGAAAATACATATTTTTAACTCTTTAGTTTCGTTAAAGCGCGGTTGGTAACATCATCTCATAAGGTAAAAGCATCGACATATAGGGTAAATATGCATAAAAGGTCCGGCCTCACCGATGACTTGACCTTGACATATGTTGTCAAGGTCATCACTGTGAGTGATCTTCAAAAGGTTTTAGCCGGCGGTCGTTGTTTATTAAAAAGTTATTAACAAAAGAAGTTAATTATTTTGCATGAATTTTGAGCTTTGTATGCAAAGTGAGGACTTCAATGTGACATATATTATAAAATAAAGTACATGCGTGAACACAGTGTGTTCCGCCTCCCGCCCTGCGGGGGGCTCCACTTCCGGAAAAAATAACCTACCCTAACCTAACCTTTTGTTTAAGAAGGGGGAAACCCGTCGTGCGCTCCCTGGGAGGAACACAGGGGAAGTGTGAGACTCATACTCATTAAAACCCAGTGGGCCGAACTTACGTTCGGTCCACCACACCTCCATCAGCCTGCCCGGGTGCTTGGGAGAGGGGACGTACCCTCATTGCAGAGAGCATTCGCTCGCAACCCCTCCCTGCGTACCAGTATATACCCCAGCCGCCGAAGCAGCCGAGGGGCCCTTGCGGGCCGCCACCCCACCCGCAGAATGGGGCTGACCACCGCCCTGCGGGACCTCCCCCTGATGGTAGGGGAGGCTTTAGAGCGAGGGCCGACAATCCCAAATCAGCCCCCGCCCTCCCTTCCCAATGCCCCAGACAAGCCGGCACAGTGCCCAAAGGCAGAATACCAGTGGCAGGCCCGGGCAAATACCCCGCCGGCCAAACCACTCAGGGTGTCCGGGCAAATACCCCGCCGACACCCACCCTCTGTCCAGGGCCCTCAACGCTCTGTAGCAGCACGCCGCTGCAGCGCCGACTCAGACGAGCGACCCACCATACCCAGGCAAATGCCCCGACGGCACGTGTGGGGGCAGTCCACGTACCCCGCAGACCTCCCCAGAGTGCTTGGATAAAGGCACTCTGTCGCCCGTCTGAGCCCCCCTCCTGCAAGTCCAGTGACCCGTCCCCTGGGTCACCGGACTCGCACCGGCGAAATCGGCGGCGAGGCCGCCACGAAAAGGGAGACATGAGGGCACAGCAACGGAGGGCCCGTGCCTGGGCTCCTCGGCCCGGTTAGTCCGTACGGAGAATCCTCATGCCGATCCACGCGTCACCCAACGCGGCAGCCCCCCCTCCGGGCGCCACTCCTCCGCCACCCCCAGATGGCCTGCCCCAGGACAAGACGGGAGACGTGTCCGGGCAAATGCCCTGCCGACACATCACCCCTCCCGCCCGGGGCACCAGGCGCGAACGCACCAACCGGTAAGGGGCCGCGGCAGCAAGGGGAGCAGAGGAGGCGTAGAGGGAGAGGGACATCCTCCATGCGCATCCACCGCCCCCCCCGCGAACCCCCGCCGGGGACGCGTCACGCCGACCCATCCGTAGATGGGCCAGACCCGCCCAAAGTGCCCACCCTATGGGGCAGAACAAGCTGCCCCCGCTGCCCCACCCCGGATGTCCGGGGGTGGGGGAGCGACCGCCATCACTGTTGACTCCGGCGGTCGCCCTCCTCCTCCTACCCATCCCCGCAGTGGCCCCATGGCCGGCAGCGTGGGTTGATGGGGTGGGGCGGGACCGCGGGTCAAAGGTCCCCCCTGGATCTCTCCCCTCCCCGCCGGTCAGAGCCCCGCTGGGGGGTTCTCCCCACTGCCTACCCAGGTCTTCAGGGTAGGCCCGTCCCCTTCGACCCCTTCCCTCCGAGCCCACGAGGCCAGCGCTTGTCCCCACCACGAATCCTATCCCCGTGGGCCCGCCTCTCCATGTTGGCTCGGGAACCTCGGGTGCGCCGGACCCGTACTGCAGAGCGTATCATGCAGCCCCTGGGGTGTCGGGAGAGGAGTGCGACCCTCACTCCACACTTCCCTGGCTCGGGTGCCCCCGGGTGCGCCGAGACCCGTATCCAACCCCTCCCCCCCAAGGCGGCCGGACCCCTGAGAGGAACCTAACCCTAACCTAACCTAACCTATTTCTGCTTTAAAACGAAAATTTGAACGACAGCTAAAACATTTTCCCCCCGCGGGAGTTTTTATAGGTTTTATATATTGTAAGGAGAAATAAATAAAAATAATACTGCATATAAAAACATATTTTTGTATCTTTTATTACAGAGAAGGTGAAAAATGTTTGCTATTATATTAAAAAATGCTTTATTCGTTCGTCAAATTTAAATTTTCGTTTAAAAAAATTCTGCGATATAACCAGCATAATGTGTTTTGCGAGTACCATATCGTGGAATGTTAGCACGAGTGTCTCTCCATGCTCTTTTAATATTCTGAGTATGAGCGGTTGGTATCCGGGTCAACGAAATGTATGAATGATTAACAGTTAAGTGTTTATATCCTTCATTTTCTAGTCAATTATATGATTTCCAGCAATCAGATATAATTGTTGTACCAGGTTTGATTCGTTTTTGAATGACCGTTAACAGTGTACTTGCGGACCGATCTGGTACACACTCAACAAAGAATTGTTTTGTTTTTCGTTCAAAACTGCCAAATATCCACTGTCCTGTAATCAGTCGACCTTTTTCAAATTTCCGTTTTCCTATTTTCGCCTTATCTATTTCTATTATAATGTCTTTTCCACCTAACATTTCAGTATTATCCTCTAGCCAATCCAGACAAAGTTGAAAAATAAATCTTAAGTGTAAAAACGAAAAGATATAATTAAACATAAAGATATAATAAATACCTCGCGACAAAAATTTGACCAATTAACAACAGTGTGATGAGTAATATTTAGTTCATCCATGAGAAAAACATGTCGAGGCGGACGTATCATTAAGAAATATGCTATAAACCTGCATGAATCTTGTAAACTCAAATGTGAGTGCGAAAACCATGTTTTATGAAGTGGACTTGTTGCAAAATTGCACAACATTTTCTTTCGTTTCTTCTTTTTACATTGTTTATATGTTACACCATAACACCGTAAAAGCATACGCTTACGATTTAAACTAACGTTTGCTTCACATCGTGGACATTTAATTTCTCTATGAATAACTTTTCGCTCTTGCAAAAACTCGATTAATTTATTCTTATCCTCAACACGGCTCAGAAATTCGTGTAGTCGCACATTGAAAGCTTCTTAACGAACTGCGAAGAATCGAAAAACGTAATTGTTGACAAAATATCTTTACTTATGTAGTACCCTTGAACTACGATAAATAAAAACTTGGTATGTCGAATAGATTACTACGTTATAGATAAACACGACTGTTTCTCATTTACGACTCTCCTATACCAACTATTCTCTGCTTTAATATTCAAGACTTCAATATATTAATGATCACTGCTTTAAATGATTTTCCTTTGTTCATACATGTACTATTTTACATACACATTAGTAGTTTATGTCTTTCAAAACTTAAAATAACTAGTATATTTTTCAAACTTTTTTGTTAAAAACTTTTTAATAAACAATGACCGCCACCTATAACCTTATGAAGGTCATTCAGGAGGATGACCTCTATAACACATGTCAAGGTCAAGGTCATCGGTGAGGTCAGATCTTTTATGCATATTTACCACATACAGGGTGATTCAGAACAACAACGCGTCCTTGCAAAGACGTATTCTAGAAGTAATTCTGAGACGATTTTTCCTCTACTAAAATTTTGTCCGAAGTTTACTTTTTGAATTATGAAAGGAAATAGAAACGAGTAACGGGCCGAGTATAAGAGGCAGACGGGGGCGGCGCGCGACGCGGGGCGCTCAGCTGATCACTGCACACACGATACCTAAGTACATACATGTGATACACACACACACACACACACACACACACACACACACTCTCACCTGTGCAGATGTTCGATGTTCTCATACTTGACGAATTGTAGCTTGACGGATGAATAATTTCACCGTGGATAAGATCGCACTTCACGTTTTCATCCACAAATCCAGTTACAAATCCACACCGAAGTAATAAGCCAGAAGTATTTTCTGTCATAAATTGTCATCACGTATCCATACGCACTCGGATTTACTGACGCACTTGAGTGATAAACGAATCTATCGATTTATTATTGCTAGTCGCTACCGATAAATCATTCGGCGACTGAAAATTATTCAAAGAAAGAAATACACATTACGCACAATCACAGAAATCAATCAGAAATTTTCTGGATACGTCTTTTATAAATTGTATCACGTATCAACACTTTCACGGATTTATTCACACACTTGATCGATAGAATGAGGCATTTACGAATGCCTCTATCGGTTCATCACTGTTAATCACTACCGGTTAATTATTCGGCGATTAAAAATTATTCGAAGAAAGAAACGCGTTACATACACAACCCGACTAAACCCGACGCGAAGATAACTCGATAACAACAATCAGACAGGTTATGTTTTTATAGTGCCTTAATTCGTCAAGGCTGACTTATCGATCGAATGTAAATCAGATCGATAAATCAGATTGATACTATGATGACCGACAGTGGGACGCTTCGAAACATTCGTACTGCCAAGTACGAATCGTAGATAATGTCTGCCTGTAACGTGTCGATTTTTTAAAAATAATTTGCGAACTCGAAGAGAATGTTCCTCGAAAATAAAATATTTGGTTGCCCTGAAAAGGGCAGATTAATTATTTTAGAACACTTCTTTTTACAGCAAGTGTTCGAAGTGTCCGCCGTCCATTGTGATGCACGCTCTCATGCGTCTCAATAAATTTTCTTGCGTTTTCTCCAGAACTTCGTCCTCGATTGACAAAATGGCATGGTGAAGTTTGTCATTTAATTCTTCGATGGTCTCGGGAAGCTGCCTGTAAATGACTTCCTTGCAGTAGCCCAACAAGAAATAGTCCAGTGGATTGAGATCTGGAGATCTTGCAGGCCACCGTATCGGGCCATACCGGCCCATCCAACGTCCGGGAAATTGCTGATTTAAAAAATTTGTGACGATTCTGGCGTTATGTGGACCAGCACCGTCCTGTTGAAATACAATTTTATTTCTATTTATTAACGGTACTTCTTCCAGAAAGTCCGGCAGATTTTCCGCCAGTAATTCCAGGTACGATGCGCCATTCAATGTTTCTGGAAGAATAACTGGGCCCAATATTTTTGTACCCATAATTCCAGCCCAGACGTTCAGTTTCCAACGACCTTGGAAATTTCTGGGTTGTGTCGGTCGAGGATTCTCGGCGTTCCACACATGCATATTGTATGAGTTCAAAATTCCTTCTCGCGTAAACAGCGATTCATCGCTGAATATTACGCAAGACGGAAGTTCTGGATCTTCGTTCACTCTTCTGAGGAAATTCTCGCAAAATCTCTTCCTCCGAGGATAGTCTTCTTGTCGTAAATGTTGCACGCGAGTGTAATGATAGGCGTGCAATTTTTCTTCTTTCAATATCCTTTGGACTGTGAAATAAGACAATTCGTGCTCTCGAGCAATGTCCCGAATACTAGTTTCAGGTTCTTACTCAATAGCACGAACGACTGTTTCCACGTTTCGTAAGTTTCTCACATCACGATGTCTACCAGTGTCTTTTTTCTTCGGTAAAACGCTTTCGATTTCATATAATCTTTGAGCTGCTTCAAGTATAACGCTAGGCCTGGGATGTCTTGCTCGGTACGGATTCTTCTAATAATCGAGGGATGATTGATAGCAGTATCGATTGCTTCATCCTATTTATACGATCTTCGCGGGGGGCTGATACACCCTCCGCGCCCCACGGCTCCGCGACGCGCGACTCGCGGGTGTCTGCGATTCATCCGCGGAACGGTGCTGGTCCACATAACGCCAGAATCGTCACAAATTTTTTAAATCAGCAATTTCCCGGACGTTGGATGGGCCGGTATGGCCCGATACGGTGGCCTGCAAGATCTCCAGATCTCAATCCACTGGACTATTTCTTGTTGGGCTACTGCAAGGAAGTCATTTACAGGCAGCTTCCCGAGACCATCGAAGAATTAAATGACAAACTTCACCATGCCATTTTGTCAATCGAGGACGAAGTTCTGGAGAAAACGCAAGAAAATTTATTGAGACGCATGAGAGCGTGCATCACAATGGACGGCGGACACTTCGAACACTTGCTGTAAAAAGAAGTGTTCTAAAATAATTAATCTGCCCTTTTCAGGGCAACCAAATATTTTATTTTCGAGGAACATTCTCTTCGAGTTCGCAAATTATTTTTAAAAAATCGACACGTTACAGGCAGACATTATCTACGATTCGTACTTGGCAGTACGAATGTTTCGAAGCGTCCCACTGTCGGTCATCATAGTATCAATCTGATTTATCGATCTGATTTACATTCGATCGATAAGTCAGCCTTGACGAATTAAGGCACTATAAAAACATAACCTGTCTGATTGTTGTTATCGAGTTATCTTCGCGTCGGGTTTAGTCGGGTTGTGTATGTAACGCGTTTCTTTCTTCGAATAATTTTTAATCGCCGAATAATTAACCGGTAGTGATTAACAGTGATGAACCGATAGAGGCATTCGTAAATGCCTCATTCTATCGATCAAGTGTGTGAATAAATCCGTGAAAGTGTTGATACGTGATACAATTTATAAAAGACGTATCCAGAAAATTTCTGATTGATTTCTGTGATTGTGCGTAATGTGTATTTCTTTCTTTGAATAATTTTCAGTCGCCGAATGATTTATCGGTAGCGACTAGCAATAATAAATCGATAGATTCGTTTATCACTCAAGTGCGTCAGTAAATCCGAGTGCGTATGGATACGTGATGACAATTTATGACAGAAAATACTTCTGGCTTATTACTTCGGTGTGGATTTGTAACTGGATTTGTGGATGAAAACGTGAAGTGCGATCTTATCCACGGTGAAATTATTCATCCGTCAAGCTACAATTCGTCAAGTATGAGAACATCGAACATCTGCACAGGTGAGAGTGTGTGTGTGTGTGTGTGTGTGTGTGTGTGTGTGTATCACATGTATGTACTTAGGTATCGTGTGTGCAGTGATCAGCTGAGCGCCCCGCGTCGCGCGCCGCCCCCGTCTGCCTCTTATACTCGGCCCGTTACTCGTTTCTATTTCCTTTCATAATTCAAAAAGTAAACTTCGGACAAAATTTTAGTAGAGGAAAAATCGTCTCAGAATTACTTCTAGAATACGTCTTTGCAAGGACGCGTTGTTGTTCTGAATCACCCTGTATAGTATGGACTGCGCGATCCGTACATGGAAGCCATGAAAAAGTGTACCTCGATTTAGGTTAGGTTAGACGAAGAGGGAACGAAGTGACGGCCATTGCTCTCTTTTCTATTCTCTATGACACTACTGGTTAGAAAGGGACAGCGCTTGGTCGTCACCAGTCGCTATCTCTTTCTTTCGGCCCCACATGTTTTCTCTGCCTGCGCGTAGTCCATACTATACGTCGATGGGTAAAAGGCTCGGATATCCATTAAAATTCATTCTGTATAGTCTCTATTATATTTCTCATTTTATATAATAATGTCATTCATTGAACAATAAGTTTTATTAGCAAAAATACTTTTTAAAATATTATTTTATTTAAATCGCTTAATAATGTTAATAATTAAAACACAAAAATAATCTCATCTGTTCATTTCTAATGTTCAGTCAGTAACTCCTTTTAAATTTATGATATAAAATGAATTTATGATGTCGAAAGATATAAAGCTGCATGAACTTAAATGAAAATATCTATTGTGTATTTACACAATACACATTTAATGATATTGCTCTTAATTTTGAATTTCTATATTCATTAAAAAATATATTACAAACTTAACTAAAAGTGCAAGGTTAGTTGTTGGATATTCTTACCCCAGAAAGAATTTCTGTTGCTGTTTTAATACTTGTTAAGCAGTCTGCTATATCTTCAATTTCCTTCTATTCATTGTCTATAGGAATTGCATCATAACATCTAATCATTTCCAAGCAGCGTATTACTATCTCTAAAAACTAAATTATAACATTTTATCAAGATAAGAATATTTGTTCCGCCAGAATAAACATATATAACATTTAAATAAAAAACTATTAATACATAACTGAAATTTTGAATATTGTTGCTTGTAAAATGATAGATACAATTGTGCGATAGAGAACTATTTTCTTACTTTAACCAATTTAAGTTATCTCAGTGTCCTATGTAAATTATTCAATTGCCATATATTATAAATGAAAAATATAAATTGCCGTAACAAGTTACAAAATTCTTTAGTACTATTTGTATTATTGATTTAAATATATTTTTTACAGTAAATTAAAATTTACTGATACAAAGTTTCCATGCATTAGCACACAACTTTCAGCCTACCTTTATTTTTAAGTAAACTTGACAACATCTCTAATGTACTATTCCATCTGGTTGATACATCTTTATGTAATCCTGAAGGTGTGAATAATCCTTCATAAATAAAGGAAAATTCTGCACATACGAATGCTCGGTTTTGGAAAGTGTAAAGTTAAATCGTGTATTAGCTTCTAAAATCTCTTCCAGATTTTCAGCATTGTCTACTATGTTATTAATGTCCTATTGCTGAGTAATTTCTTTTGCTTTTTCAATATCGTGGGTTTTAAAAGCAAGCATTTTTATAATAGTCTAGCTTTAGCTATTAAACTATTAACTACTGGTAATTTAAAAAGAGTGTCTACCATCACTAGATTGTGGAGTCCATGTACAATGCAAGGTACTCTATTAATTTTCATATCTTTTGTAGCTGTAATCATATTTGCTCCTCCATCAGTTACGAGACTTATAATTGTATCGTTTAAATTATATTGTATTAATACTTTTCACAGTATTTGAGGATTTTAATGATTGTTTAGATTGTCCCTTTGAATTTGAGATTGAAAGAACCTCATAATGTTGACTCTTTAATTTGATAAATGTAATTTGATTTGATGTTATGTTCTTCTGTCAAATGGGCAAGTAAATTTCCAGTAATAACTGCTTTTTTGTATCTACATACATTTTGTATTTTTCGTCCATCAGGATGCATAAAATACATTTTACAATACACAATGAATCTGTCAACTCTGTCATATTTTTTTCACTACCTTAAATATGCCAAAATGCTTTCTAGCGACACTTCGAGTACGAGTGGAATTCTCAATACTCACTACAAGATTTCTATTTCTTTTCAGTTCATCAGTATTATTTATAATTTTATCTGGCTCGTCAACTATCTCTTTTGCACACTCATTAATAAACGACATTTTGCACATTCATCAATAAACGACTTTACAAGTTACATCCAAATATTTCTTCCAGAGTTGGCACTTAATTTACGAGTTTGATACAATCACGTAGCATCTTTTGTTTTCTCGGCGCGCTGCATTAATTTTCGGCGGCGGCATTCGGAGAAAATTTCAAAATTGGCGGTAGCAGAATTGGTGGATGATAAATTAGGTATCGGCGTTGGCGGCGTGGCGCGGCGGCGCTTGAGTCTAATTGAATCCACTGGTCGCAGTACTGTAGTCCTCATACCCGTCCCTTCCTTAAGTAGTTTTTGTTCGCAGTCCTCCTTTGAGTTCTTATGATTGTTGCTTCTTGTTCTTTTTCCTCTCTTCTTCCTTCGATCCTACAACTGCGTTCGACTTGTTGCTGCAAGTGCTTAAAAACATTTCAATAAATAAAAATAAATTTCCAATAAAAATGAACAAATAAAAAATTTTCTATTTTACATAATATTATAAATGGAACTTATTCCTCTAGCACTTATAGCACCAAGTCGAACCTATGTGTTGTTCTCCGTCCGTTGCGTGACGTAGTTCCCATGTTATCTGAAGATGTACATAAAACTTTACATCGAAGTCACATAAGAATTAAAATAAGAAATAAAAAATCGAAGTTTGTATATACTTTTTCTAATCGTTCTGATAGATTCTTGATCCATTAAGTTATCGTTACTTTCTTCGTTTGGACGCTCATCACTCCATAAATCATGTTGCATCCTTGTGCCGGCACCGTGTGTCTTCTTACGTGATCTGCTGCTTCTGTGTCTCTCCTTGGACATCCTCAAGGCTTTCCACACTTGGAATTCAGAACACGTTGGATTTTCAAAGTGTTTGGCATATAACATCTGAAAAATAAATGCAAATTGCATTATCGTTAAGGACACACAAAGTAATATTAAAAATTATGCGTAAGTAAATATAAATGATCTTGTACCATAAATCGCCATAACAAGATGAGTATTATACAAGGAGCGGTGTTCTTCATTGCCTCTCCATGTGAAAGTCAACGTGATGGCATCGTTCATGCTGTCCTTTAGCCAGATGTTTACGGCTTCTATCAAATTAAAACCGCCGATGTAACGGAAATAATTTACATATCGAAAATATATAGTGTATATAAGAAAACGAAAAAGTATTACAAATACGAAAAAGTACAATTTCTCTTTTCACTTACGGCCACAGATGTCTATACTACACTAGATCGCTAACTACGGGCTTTGGCGTACAAAAGACTGAGGCCGGCCGGATCTCCAGTTTCGGCCATGACACCTGACAGAACATGGCGCCAGTGCGTGTGTGGTAGTGTGAGTACCCGGCGTGTGTGTAAGCGCGTATGTGTGACATCGTGTTGATATTTGCTGTCAACAGCGGGTGTAATATAGACATCTGTGATTGTTAGTTTAAAAAAAGTGACAACAATGCCAAACAGATGCTGCAAAATGCAACAATACACAAAGTCATCATTTATTTCAGTAAGTAGAATGCATTTATGTGTAATAAATATTCGAGTTGTATAATATGTGACGTTATGTTGCAATTAAACGTTGTAAATATTTCAGATTTCAGATGAAACATCCTGACGAGAGCAATACCCATATGTTGCTCGTCAGGATGCTTCATCTGAAATCTGAAATATTTACAACGTTTAATTGCAACATAACGTCACATATTACACAACTCGAATATTTATTACACATAAATGCATTCTACTTACTGAAATAAATGATGACTTTGTGTATTGTTGCATTTTGCAACATCTGTTCGGCACTTGGGTTTGATGTAAACGTATTATCACTGGCACTAACGTTACAGGTATTAAATGGTACTTTGTCGCACTTGGATTAACTTGGCATTGCCTTCGTAACACCACAAAAGGGTGGATCAACAAGGTTTCTGTGATCAAGCCCGCCAGTCCGCTGTTGTTGTCACTTTTTTTTCACTAACAATCACAGATGTCTATATTACACTCGCTGCTGACAGCAAGTGTCAACACGATGTCACACATACGCGCTAACACACACGCCGGGTACTCACATACGCACTACATACACGCACTGCCGCCATGTTCTGTCAGGTGTTATGGCCGAAACCGGAGATCCGGCCGGCCTCAGTTCTTTTGACCAAGTTAGCGATCTAGTATAGTATAGACATCTGTGCTTACGGCATTAGGTAATTATTTAGTATTAAAACAATCGACAGTATGTAGGTTTAAGAGGACACACAGATAGCGTTAACCGAAAAGAATACTTTTTATTGCACGCGGTGACACGTAACAGAGACGATTGCCGGTGAAGAATTGAATATCACCACGAACGCACGAACGTCTACGGGTATACCCAAAGCTCGGTTCGGTAAAGATGCGCGCGCATGCCGGTCTTGATACAATCGACTCTACGAAAGATACACTTAACGCGATAAACTTTCCTTAACATTTAGATTAACGGAGCAACCTCGACTGACCTTAACCTTGGCATATGTTGTCAAGATCACCCTCCTGAGTGACCTTCAAAAGGTTTTAGCCGTCGCTCATTGTTTATTAAAAAGTTATTAACAAAAGAAGTTTCGAAAATATAGTAGTTATTTTGAATATTGAAAGACATAAACGACGAATATGAACGAAGAAAGGAAAGTGATTTAACCTAACCTAACTTAACCTAACCTAACCAGGTTAGGTTAGGTTAGGTTGGGTTATATTTTCCGAAACTGGAGCCTCGGACACATATACGCTCGTTTTTCAGCCCACTTCGGGGAAGGCCCCGCCATGATCCGTGCCGTGTACCAGGTAATCAAAATCTGTACGGTGAAATCTGTAACACCGGCTCCGGCGAGGGGCTTTGCCCCTGCCCCCGCCCTCCCCCGAAGCGGGCTGAAAACGAGCGTATGTATCCGGGGCTCCAGTTTCGGAAAATATAACCTAACCCATACCTATTTCTGATTCAAAGGTAAAATTCCATGAAATATACTCTTTCGTAAACGTATATGATATCGTAAAAGTATGCTCTATTCATTAAACTTTTTTGTTAATAACTTTTTAACAAACAACGAGCGACGGGTGAAACCTAGTGCGGGTTATTCGGGAAGGTGACTTTTTTAATATATGTCAAACTCAAGTCCTTATTTTGGGTGGACAGCTGAAAATTCGTGAAAAATCATTAAACTTCTTTTGTTAATAACTTTTTAATAAACAATGAACGACGGCTAAAACCTTTTGAAGGTCACAGGAGGGTGACCTCTATAATATATGTCAAGGTTAAGGTCATCCGAGATTGCTCCGTTAAACTAAATAATTATCATCCGGCATTGGAATATCCATCTTCATCGATCCTTTCAAAAGTATCCATGTCTGCAAGTGATGCTATGGGGAAGATGGCAGGTTTGTGCGGTATACGATTGCGATCTTGGATGCATCTTAAAATTTTTCTGTAGTGGAGTTTAGTTGTCTGCAAATTAAATATAAGAACAAATCAGTAATATAAAAATATCACGCATTAATAGATAAACCGGCTTATCAAGATACTGAAAAACCAATACACTGCTCTGCATATGTAAAAAATAAAATAACTGAGAAGAGAAGCCTTAGGAAAGAATGCAAAAAAGATCACCGCAGTGCAAGGAGAAATTACATAAAACGATAAAGCAGTTGAAAGAATTATTAAGGAGTGAACAAGATAAAGCAATCGAAGAATTTCTTGTTAACTTCTCCCCCTACGAAAATACGGATTACTCGCTGTGGAAACTCGCAAGGAAAATTAAAAAAAGTCCTCAGCAATTATCCCACCTTTAAGACAAGAAAACAGCAAATGGGCAAGAACTAACGCGGATAAGATCAAAGTATTTGTTGAACATCTTAAAAGTCTTCGAACCTGTAACTGGTGAGTCTCCTGAAGAGAAGAAATAGAAATCTCACACTACCTAACGACGTCAACGCAAGAGGAAATACCTATCATAAGAATAAAAGTAAATGAAGTGAACAAAATAATACATGATATAAAATCGAACAAAACTCCAGGATACGATTTGATATCGGGGAAAATAATAAAAGAATTACCTCAAAAAGCAGTAAGACTATTAACTGTTATATTCAACGCTATATTACGATTAAACTACTTCCCAGTACAATGGAAAGTGGCACAATTAATACTAATCCCTAAGGGGATCCTGGAGTGACTAGTGAAACAGTGTTGTCATTTGCACTCATACACATACAAAAATTACAGTTGAAATGCTTTTTAAAAATTTCACAATTTGTACACACAAAATTGCGGCGGCTACCACTCGGGATAAAATAAAGGAATATAATGAAGCTTTTCGAGGTGACTTTAGAAGCGTAATAAAAAAGAAAAGTATCTGTGAAAATCTTGTACATACTTATACATGCATATAAGATTTTCACAGATACTTTTCTTTTTTATTACGTGAAGCGGCGCACGAAAAACGCGGTGAAAGCGTTTCATGACAATGCAGAAAACAGCAATACGTAACTG
>NC_039517.1:11130162-11181251 GCF_003672135.1 Ooceraea biroi | reverse complement strand
CCCCGCCCGGTTCTGATCACGGGGGACTTCAACGCAAAGGCTTGCGTTTGGGGTTCCTCGCGGTCAGACGCCAACGAACCCTTGTCGATTGGGCGACGACTCTGAGCCTGTGTGTCTAAACAAGGGCTCAAGAGAGCTGCATGCGTTGGCAGGGGGAGTCGATCGTTGATCTGACTCTGGCCAACCCCGCCGCACGCAGAGTGTCGGTGGAGGGTGAAGTCGGGCTCGAGACGTTGTGACCACATCTATATCTCGATGTTCCTGGCTCCATCCTTGCGAGTAGGCTCACCCCCTCGCCGCCTGGTCGGTGGCGGCCGACCGCGGCGATGGAAGGTAAAGGAGATGTGCGGGGACTCGCTGATCGCTAGTCTCCTCGCGGTGACGACGTGGTCGGACAGACGTCCGGCCGAAGATGTAGAGGCCACCTGGAGCCGGGGCATAGTTACGGATGCGTGCGACGCATCCATGCCCCGGTCCAGTGGGTTTTGTGGCCGGCGAGCAGCATACTGGTGGGACGCGGAGATCGCTGAGCTACGGCGATCCTGCGTCTGCGACAGACGGCGCTTCTTGCGTGCCCGCCGGTCTGGGATCGCCGCGAGGATCGACGAAGCCTACGGGGAGTACCGCACAGTCAGGAACTCCCTGAGGCGAGCGATCAGCAGGGCCAAAGATAGGGCCTGGGACGAACTCCTCCGGAATGTAGATGGAGACCCGTGGAGGCGCCCTTACAAGCTTGTCATGGGCAAGCTTCACCCTTGGGCGCCCCCAGTTACGGAATTCCTAACCCCCCGGGTGAGGGGATCATAGACGCACTCTTCCCAACGGGAGAGGGCGTTCGCTAAGGACCCGCCTCGAATCTACGAGGCGGAGGTCCCGGGGTTACTCTGGAGAGATGACCGGAGCCCGGAAGGGGCTGCGGGGCAACAAAGGCCCCGGCCCCGACAGAATCCCCGGCAAGGCATGAGACCAGGCCCTTGAGGTCCCGTCCCCGCACATGAGGCAGCTCTTTGAGCTGCCTCCGAAAAGGACGGTTCCCTCCATCCTGGAAGAGGGCCAAGCTGGCCCTCATTCCCAAGGGAAAAGGCAAGCCCGTGGACGAGCCTTCCGCGTACCGGCCGGTGTGTCTGCTGGACGAGGCGGGAAGATGTTTGAGCGAGTGGTGGCTTCCCGCATCGTCCAGCACCTGTTCCGAATGGTCCGGGACTTAGTGACAGGCAGTACGGCTTCCGTGAGGGTCGTTCGACCGTTGACGCGATCAAGCGCGTCCGGTCCTTCACGGAGGTCGTAACCACGGCCGAAGAGGAGTGGTTGTCAGCATTGACATAGCCAATGCTTTCAACTCCCTCCCCTGGTCGGCCGTGGTGGAGGCGATACGCTATCATCGCCTCCCTGCCTACTTTGGACACGGTCCTGGACTACCTCCGGGACCGGAAAATGGAACACTGGCCAGTACGGTGAAATTCACGGAAGGCGCCTGTCGCGCGGGTTCCTCAGGAGACAGTGTTGGGACCCCTACTCTGGAACCCCTCGTTCGATGGAGTCCTGCGGGCTGTCACCTAGTGTGCTATGCCGACGACACCTTGGTGATGACCGGGGGCTCAGGATGGAGGGAGGCCACGCGAGCGACGGAGTTTGGGGGGACATGCGTGGTCCGCACCATCCGTGCCCTTGGGCTGGAGGTCTCGCCGCACAAATCGGAGGCCGTCTTTTTTCATGACGGCCTCCGCGGTGCTCCGGCCCACATCATGGTGGGGAACGTCCTTTCCCGGTGGGTCCAAGTATGAAATACTTGGGCCTCACACTGACGGCCGCTGGTCGTTCGAGAATCATTTTGTGGATTTAGCCCCGGTTGGAACGGCTGGCCATGGCGGTCAGCCGCGTGATGCACAACCTGGGGGGCCCAAACGTGAAGGCTCGCCTCCTGTATGCGGGAACGGTCCGTTCGGTGGCCCTTTATAGAGCACCCGTATGGGCGGGCGATTTGGCGGCCACCAGCCGGGCGGATAAAGCCATCCGGCACTTCGAAGAAGGGTGGCCGCCCGCGTAGCCCGCCTGTACCGGACCGTCTCCCACAGGGCGGCGACGGACTTGGCCGGCACCCCCCCCCGATTTCCTGCTCGCGCCCGCGCAGATGCGTACGAGCGGGCGCGGCAGTGAGCGGGGTGTGAAACTAACGGCCAAGGCCAAAGAGATCCTCGGACGACAAGCCAGGCAACAGGCGCTACGAGTCTGGCAGCGCCAGCTTTCGGACCCGACCGTCACGTCGGGCCGAAGGTTGCCGAGGTCGTCCATCCCTGTCTGGCGGAGTGGCTGGACAGGGGATGGGGCGGAGTGACGTTCCGCATGGCTCAAGTGCTCTCCAGACGTGGTTGTTTCGGGGAGTACCTGAGCCAAATAGGGTGCGTAGATGGACCACGCTGCCACCATTGCGGCGCGGACCAGGACACGGCGCAGCATATGCTGGAGGCGTGCCCGGCGTGAGCAGCGGAGCGCCGTGTCCTGGTTAACAGGATTGGAAGGGATCTCTCCCTCCCGGCGGTCATACGCGCGATCGTCGGGAGTGAGAGATCCTGGCGTGCATTTGCCTCCTTCTGTGAGGAGTCATCTCGCAGAAGGAGGCGGCAGAGCGGGTTTGGGAAGTCGCCGAACCCGCTCGGCGACGAGGTGGACGGAGGAGGCGAGGGGCCGGGCGAGCTGCACCTGGATGACCCTGCCGGGGGATCTTGGGTAGATCCCCCCTCGAATATTGAGACGGCAGCGAGTGAGAGAGTGGGGCCGCGGGGTGCAAATCATGCACCCCATATGCGACCCCGAGATAGGAGCGGAGCAGGCCCAGTACCGGTTGGGTCTGCGATCGTGGTGGGGAATCGGGCGGGGGACAGGGTACCTTTATCAAAGTACTCTGGGGGTACGGTCTGTGTAGTACACAGACCGTCCCCACGACGGGCCGGCGGGGCACTTGCCTGGGTCTGTCCTTTACTCGCCCAATTCAACATGGCATTGCACCAGCAATGTCGTGCACGCGGCGGGTCTTCGGTGGGGCTGGGGCCGTCGAGGTATGTGCCGGGCGCCCGCGGGGTTGGCCGTCGGGGTACTTGCCCGGGCCACCCCCGTTACGATGTTCCTGGACGTCGTGACCTCCAACGAGGACGGGTGGGATGGACAGGCGAGAGCTGTTTGGGACGACAGCCCTCGCCCTAAAAAGCCCTCTCTATGATGGGGGGTCCCGTGGAGTGGTGTTTGCCACACTCCATGGGTGGGGACGGGTCCGCATTAGCGGGCACCGGCTTCCGCAGCGTGCGAGGCCGTACACTTGGTGGGGGAAGAAAGGAATCCGAGCGGTTCCGGGATTTCCCCTGCAATCACCAGGGCTGGCAGATGGAGGTAGGTTTAGTGAGTAAGAGTCTCACACTCCCTCGCACCCGTCCAAGGACGCAGGGCCATGACGGTTCTCCTCATAAAAAAAATGTTGAAACATGTTGGAACATGTTCTCTCTCTCTCACCTCTTCCTATTCTCTCCCTCTCTCACACGTATTTTAATATTGCTACTTTTAACCTAAAATTAATATTTAAATGTGTGTGGTGTGTGTATGTGTGTTGTGTAAATTGCAATGTTTCGTGCCTATTATGCGTGTATCAGTTGATGCAGCGGCGCCTCACGAAGCACCGCGTCTAACAGTACGTTGCGCCATCCCTGCTCATCTTCTCTACGCGACCCGTAACGCTACCTATTTCTCTTATAACTTAAAAACTAAGCTTCGGACAAACTTTTGCCAAGGAAAAGTCGTCTCAGAATATCATCAGGAATATGCTCCTTTAAGGATAAGTGGTTATTCTGAATCACCCTGTTATAGCATGTTCTGTGTCACGTCTGGAGGTGAAAACGTTGCTAACCTGGTTTCTGTGCTAACCTAGCCTCGTAATTAACTTCAGATACTCTCTTTTGATTTAGGTCAATCTGCATACACGACTTTACCCGGATGGAGAGAGTTTGGATCAACTTACAATGATGACGAGGATATCTTTCAGAATCGAACTATGAATGTATAATTGTTGATTAATAAAATATAGTCTATGATCTATGATGCTAGTATTATTTATACTATATGTAAATCTAGGTAATAACGACAGAGGAAAATAATAAACATAATGGTATTAACCAAATATTAAATAGTATAACTCAATAGTATAATCAAATAGAATGATCAATAGTATGAATTAAATTAAGTTCATGCTAAAGCGAATTAAACGCTTGATATAATAACTTATAGTAAAATATAGTGATATGATCAATGACAAAGGTATCCGGCACGGATAAACCCGATTGGTATAGGTAGAAAAAAGAATAAGTAGTACAACTCAATGAAAATTTTATATCATAAGCGAAGTAAACGCTTAATATATAATTAAGGAATACACTATCCTAAGGATAATTAAAATTGTATCAAAAGCGGGAATGACGCTAATAATATAATAAAGGTGTATAGCCAATTGTATAGCTATAAGTAGTATAAGTATTAAAGGTTGTATCAAAAGCGGAATGGACACTTAATAATATTGGGTTGTTCGGAAAGTAATTTCGTTTTTCACAAAGAGATGTCGTTTGTCGCGTTCCTCGATACTTAACCTTACTCTAAGCGACAAATTCGTTTTATATTTTGACAATTGACATTTCAGACGTCATTTAGTATCTTATTGTTTTGCGATCCGTCAAGTAATTTTGTTTGGCATCACATCAAACATGGAAAATCAAAGTGAGCATTTTCGTAATATTTTGCTTTTTACTACCGAAAGGGTAAAAATGCAGTGCAAGCGAGAAAAAATTGTGTGCCGTGTACGGAGAAGATGTATTGAGTGAACGTCAGTGTCAGAATTGGTTTTCGAAATTTCGTACTGGAAATTTCGATTTGAAAGATGCACCACGTTCAGGTCGGCCAATTAAAGCTGATGACGGAAAATAAAGGCTCTGGTGGATGCAAACCGTCGCATAACAACACACGAAATTGCTGAAAAGTTAAATTTATCGAATTCGACCGTTTACAATCATTTGAAACGCCTTGGATTCGTTTCAAAGCTCGATATTTGGGTTCCACACAATTTAAAGGAAATTGACTTGATTCGACGAATTACCATCTGCGATTCATTGTTGAAACGTGAAGAAAATGAACCATTTTTGAAGCGAATCATAACTGGAGATGAAAATTGATTGTTTACAACAATGTTAAGCGAAAACGATCATGGTCCAGGCAAGATGAACCTGCTCAATCGACATCCCAGGCAGATATTCATCAAAAGAAGACCATGCTTTCTGTATGGTGGGATTGGAAGGGAATCGTATTTTTCGAGCTACTACCAAGCAACCAGACGATTGATTCGAAAGTGTATTGTCGTCAGCTGGATGAATTGGATGCTGCCATCAAGCAGAAGCAACCAGAATTGGCGAATAGGAAAGGTGTCGTATTCCATCACGACAATGCCAGACCACACACAAGGTTGGTCACTCGCCAGAAGCTTTTACAGCTTGGATGGGATGTGCTACCACACCCACCATACTCTCCTGATCTGGCACCATCCGATTACCATTTGTTCCGGTCTCTACAAAATTCTTTGAACAATGTAAACTTCGATTCAAATGAAGGCGTCAAAAATCACTTGCTTCAATTTTTTGTCAATAAGGAGAAGGACTTCTATGAGCGTGGAATCTTAAAGTTGCCAGAAAGATGGCGAAAGGTAGTGGAACAAAATGGCCAATACATCACTGAATAAAATTTATTCTAAATATGAAAAAACCGCCTTTCATTTTTCCTTGAAAAAACGAAATAACTTTCCGAACAACCCAATATAAATGTAAGTAGTAATGGATCAACAAATAAAATAATAAGGAGGGAAATAATAAGGAATAATGCTGACAATACGAGCAAATTGATGCTAGTAGTATAGTCATAAATGGTAACGCCTAGTAGTAATATAGCTGGAAATAGTATAAATAAAATGAAACTAAAAGAAGTCGGACTATCAGCGGATAAACGCCAAGTAAAATAAGGAAAGGTAGTATAAATCTTTTAAAGAATATTTTAAGGATCATATAAATGAATAATTAATTAAGGTAAAAGGGTACAAAAGTTACAAAAGAATAAATCATAATGATGAATTAATAAGTAAACTGTCACTGAATGTAGATATAATATAATTGTGTTACAGAGAGATTGAATACAAATGTCGTATGAATATAAAATAAAGTCGTACGAGTTGGTAAACAACAATTAAGAATAGTGGATATACAATAAGAATTCAAACTTGGTACAAATCTACTCACAAGTGTTCGCAGGAATCTGAACCCTCAGGCCAGGAAGTACTTAACAAGCAGCAGCGAGAAATAATTGTTAAACAAACTCCACTGATTCTAACTTTGGTTGATGCCTTAGTAGCGAGTCAACGCTATGATGCAAATCAAGTAATAGCAAATTATAAATGACTGACAAGTACTGAGTTAGGTAGACGCTTTATATGCGACTTAACACTATAAAGCGAGGTGACGAAGTTGAAAGTTAATGATCAACTCAAGAGTCTTCCAAAAAGTAGTGACGCTCCCTTGCTACTGCACCAAGTCTTATACTAAAATTTTAGGGCTGAGTCCCTGTCGCTCGAGAAGGGGTTACAAAAAGTGGGGACCTTATAATTAAATGCAAAGTTACAATAGTAGGGAGGCTACGACTTGATGGCTGATTGGTTCCCCGCTCTTAAAATTATTAATGGTGGGATCGAGACCTTGAAAGGTCTGGTGGGGACGATGAGCTCAATGCTTTGGTTAGATAAAATTATTTTTCTCCCAATGTTCAACATAAAATTCTCAGTACGAATTTATCGCATGAGCTGTTGGGACTTATGGTCAACAGAAATTTCCCCGTACTAAATAATCGGAACATCCGGTATGACTTTGAGTCATCTAAAATTTAACGATTAAATTTATCGAAGAGACTGTTATGTCTTTTGATTAAGACAGTGGACACCGATTATTACTTTAATCTGGCGGCAGTAAATCGCCGCCTTAAGAATTAATATTTCATGGTTCGCGTCCCGTTAATTATTTTTTTTTCTTTTATTTTAATATTAAAAGTCTTTAATAAACCAATAAAAACAATATATCTAGTTTAAAACATGAATATTGCATGATTGCTATTAAATATATGAAGAAATATAAAGTATTAGTAACAGGAGCACATAGCAAGTAAGGAAGTAAAGCCTCGAGTTTAAAATATCCTGGTTCGCGCCCCGTTAATTAAATATTGTGTTTTCTTTTATTTTAATATTAATCTTTAATAAACCTATAAAGATAATATATCTAATTTAAAATGCGAATATTGCATGATTAATATTAAGATATGAAAAACTATAAAGGTAACCTTACATGGTAGTAGTACGAATCAACCAATAATGATACTAAATTATAAGTGATATTTTCTGTTAATGAAATAATCTTCAATTAACACCTTGTCCACTGTATTATTCAATCCCAACAAATGAAATATTACAATTATTAATTTAACCTAAATTTCTACAACCTTATGCATTAATTATTTATAAGGTCCCTTGCACCTCTGGATAATAATTTAATGCATTCAGTTAATTAATATTAGAGTAACCTTGTGTATTATACTTTAACGCACTACTGTAACGTTTTTTATTAATAATAATTATTCATATACTTTAACCTATTGATTAGTTGTCATATTAATGCTAGTCATTATAATATCTTCCATTAAATAAAATAATGAATTAATAATTCAATACAAGTAATATTAAAATAATTAATAGCATTGCAATTTAATGCATTATAATTGTTTCTTACTTCACAAATTAGCAACTTAATGTTACAAAATGCATGAAGTCCCTTAACCGCTTTAAAGTGTTTGAAACATTACTAAGCGTACGAAATGTTGTAAACGCTATGTGGTCCATATAAAATAACTAAATGTCTAAGTTTACAATTTAACGCATTATTATAATGTTCTTTATTCTACGATTAATAATCATTCATATATTTTAACTGATTAACTAAATGTTATATGAATATTACTGATGGTATATTTAAAAAATTACTCTTCTCAAATGAATAATGAACCATAATGCCACAGTGAGCTAATAACTAATAATGTAATAATCAAATGCTTATATTAAATGATCTATATGTTTTTCGCAATTGGTTTTTCGTTATTCATAGTTAATTATTAATTAATTAATTGATTTTAACTTAATTTGTTTAAATCCATATAACTTCTAAACTACTGATAATTTATTAAAATCTTTTACACCAAACGTATTAAAAAATAATGTATATTTGTTTGATGAATAGTGACTTTTCAATTTTTGCAATATCTCGTGAAGTAATAATGTTAAAACGAAAATTTTTCCACAGGTACCATCAGACTGGCGAAAAATGGTGCTCAACGAGAGTTGTTGGTCATTTCTAAATTAATGAGTTTTTCATAAATTTGATGGTACCGTTGAGTGCCTCTTATTACTCACAATAACGCTATATAACTATAAAAAATTATTTCCCAACGGATAAGATTTTCATTGCTTAGTTAACAAATAAAAATTTTGAAAATTGTAAAATTCCAAATTCCTACGGTCCTTCGATAGGGTCCATGGACCATTATTATATACTTCTTATTCATCTAACCTTATTCCTTCAATTATTATAAACACTAACCTATGGTTTTTTCATAACAAATGCACTCAAATGTTCTATTCATTTTTGTTATACTCGCAGATGACTATATAATCGTATAATTAAATATATCATAAATGTGATTGTTATTATAAAATTTGTTTGTTTATAACAAAATTTTATTATATTCAAAAAATTTAATTTTCTCCTATATTTAATTGATCTCCTTAATGTAACAGTGTACATAAAATATATTGTTATAAGGACGCCCTAAATTATTTATATGTATATAGTATGTCTAAGAGCTAACGTTATAAAATATCCAAAAATTACTACAATTACAGTATTAAAACGTATTATAATGGCTTTTTAGTGGATTTTCATTTTTATGCATGTTTTTATGGTTTTTTCATTCTTTTATATATATATATATATACATATACATATATATATATGTATCTATTCCCGTTCATAAAAGGCTTCTACGTAACTTAGGTAATAACTATGATTCTAAATGTTAGTATATTGTATTGGTTTTACTCGTTTGTGTTTTTTGGATTTTTCCTTTTTCCTTCTTAACTATTGATTAGCAACATTAATAATGATTAATAAAATAAAATAGTAATATGTTCGATACAATAGTTGGTACCTATCGAAGGTCGGTAATTGGTTAAGTAGTGAATATGCGTTTGCCGGTAACCTGTCTTATATGGTTATACATTGTCGGTAACAACTTATGATGTACCTTGGTTGACGATAAGTGCCAATGGCAAGTTATAATATTAACAATATGTTGGTAGTTTATACCGTAATTCTAGCGATTAATTCATAAATGTGTTGAATAAGCAAAAATAAAATTTTTAAGGTTATTGGACATCGCAGGATGTCACATCTGCCAAATAATTAATTTTTTGTATTGCATATTTACTGCATTTCTGAAATGGAATGAAACGAATTTTACAATATTCACATATATCTTTACTGTTTTTCAATCTTTTTCTGTTACATTTTTTGATGTTATACTTTTTTATATTATACTTGAAATATAATTGTTTACAATTCTATTTATAATTCACATTAGACATTATAGAAATAAAGTATTTGACAAAAAATGCTGTACTAAAAAAATATTTTGTATTGTTGAACTTAACAATTTTAAATAGTAATTCCAAAATGTGTAGTAAATATTTCGATTACACAGTTTGATAAAGTCAATAGGATAATCAATCATACAATAATTAAATGTATTAAATATGAAATAATAATTAATAATTACTTCTGATTATTTTACGGATACTGTTGCAACTATTTATTTATAAAATTTTTTTATAGACAGTCTAGATTATTAGAACACGTGTTTTTATTCAAAGTTTCTAAACTGTAGAAAAATTTTTTATTACAGATTGCACCTTAACAGAAACAGCGGAACATAATAAAGAAATATTACAAAAAGATTCTGAAGCTACTTTAACTCAAAAGGAGAATGTTAAAGAACGTAAGATTTTATTATAGTTCTATCTTAGTTTAAAAAGCAATAATATTTTTAATAATACTTTTATTTTAGTTAATTGTATTAAGTAAATATAAGTAAATATAATTTTTATATAATTATTTTAGGAGTTTTGGAAAAGATTTTTAAATTAATAGAAGAAGTAAGATTTGAAACACTCGCAGTAAAAAAGGAACAGCAAGAAATCAAAATAAAATTAGATACCCTACTCACACAAAATAACAATATTAACAGTATTAATAAGTTTAGCTGTCTACTTCCAATTTCCTCAATGGAATCTTTCGATGAAATTGATCAATGCTTGATAAGTTCTGAGGAAGACTTTATATCTTTGGTAAGAATATAAAAAATAAAATAATGAAATTAATTTCATGTCTACTTCAAAGCAATTTAATTTTGCTATGTGAACAATTATTTTAATTCTTAGGTAAAATATCTTAACCTTGCTTCTGAAGAAACAGTAAAAGAATTAGTGCCATCAATAATGAAGCTACTTACGAAAAAAGCTGTTGCAATTAACTTTAGTGGTTGTGGAAAACAAAAGAAACGGGATTTTTCTGCAACTAAAGTAGCTGCTGCAGTATTTGGTAAGTATTATTTTTTTATCAGTAAAAATATTTTTAAAATTTATATCAAGCGACGCGGTAGCGTCGCGACGCCAAGTACATAATCAAAAATAAGGTTCCGAACAATGAGAGTCACTGTATAATATCGAGTATTACCAATTTCATTGCATAAACGTCGCCCGCTACCAAGTAGCTTATCTGGAATTTATGCCATTTGACAAGACCTGTGTGAAGTTGGCCCCCCAACTTGCGAAAAAATATGATTCTTTTAATGCATTCGTTTGCTCATCGTTTGCTCATGTTTGCTCAGCCCTTCTTTTCGTTTGCTCACTTCCGGAAAAAAAGTTGTAAACAAAAAATCAAATTTGTACTAGCCCCCCATTTTCGACAAAACTGATTTCTAATAGACCTAATCAAAAGCTTTTCGTTTGCTCATTTCAAAACTGGCGGAGTTTTCATTTGCTCACCTCTGGTTCAAAAATTATTAACAATGAAACTTTGAATGGAGTATATGTCCACAGCAACTTAGCAACACAGCTACAAATTACGAATCTGACGGTACGCGTATCGTTAGATTTTCGTTTGCTCATGTTTGCTCAGCCCTTCTTCATACTTGCGTTAAAAATCGGTCAAGTGACTGAAAAATGGCAGCTTTCCGAAAATAATTATATATATGTATGTACACACATGTGCACACGCACACGCGCGCGCGCACGCATACATATATATGTATATTATATTATATATTATAATTGATTTTTACATCCTGTATACGTATTATAATGTTATTAAGATGTAAATAGTGGACCGCACCACCTTTAAGGTTTCACTAATGGCACGTTTTTTTAGTGAACCTTCGCCTCCAGTCTTGTTAAACCACATTATATTATACCGTTTCCAGACAAGAAATATTTTGTGTGTGCTGTCTGCCTTTGCCAAACAGTACGTTTTTTGCATTTCGTTGTGTGATGTCTGGCTTTCAGAGACAAAATCAAGGATAATAATATGTATTCTTAATCGACTCTTCGATAATATCCTGATCTTAAGATAGAGAATGAGATAGAGAAAATTAAGGATGTTCCGATTCAAATCGATATTCTGAATGTTGATATATTTGGTGTAGGAATTCAAATGTGTAATGTGACGTGACGTTTCGAGACGTCCGTCACAAGGTGCGGTAGGACTGGGGAAGCACAAATATTCCATCGGGATCGTTCCTCTCGCATTTGAGGGGGAGCGATACTTTACTGAGCGGCGTGTGAGCGCGTAATTAATAGTGTTCAGAATTTCGCAGAGTGTAAGCCAATTCGGAAGAACTGTATCTCACACCTCGAGACAGCAAACAACGGAGCAAGAACCCGGCGGAAGAAAAGACCGAAGGGAAGCCTGCGGGTCGCGGGAGCGTTGGAGGTTCTGAGCCGGGTAAGGAAACGATCCCGCCGATCGCCGAATCAAGATGCCGAGCAGCGAGGAACGGAGCTGCGGGCGCGGATCGTCAGCAAGGAATTCCGTGCCGACCCGAGGAAAGGAGCACAGCAAGCTCGACCGCCTGGGAGGGGGTGCGCAACCCCTCGGCGACAACCTCGAGTCCCCTCGTTTGGGCCTGGCCAGCTCGGCGAGGAAAAGTGGAGACCGGGGAAGATCGGCGCGGCCAGCAACCTAAAACGATCCACGGAAGCGCCTGAGGAACGGCTACCCGCCGTGCGAAAGATAGCGGCGATAGGGGCTGCGGCGGCTCGGCGATAAGTCGGTGGTGGATCGATGCGCGAACGGTAAAGGACCTCGCAACGCGCCCCGTGACTCGTCACTTGAAGTGTGACGAAGCTAGAGGAGCGATCCTGACGAGGGCTCCGAAACAGAAAGCGAGGGAGCCGCAAGCGACGACGCAGAGGACGAGGTTTATGTAAGCTTGCACTCTGCGATTCTTTGTAATTACACCGGCTACGACGGCGCCTCGAGCTCAGTCGCCGAAATAATTGTTTCGCCCCGTACCCAAGGGGAACCAACTATCGTGTAGTGCCGAGGAGAACGAGAAAAGAGGCGAGGCCCGTCCGCCCCGGTGTCGCGCATAAGGAGGGTAGAACTTCCACCTCGAAAGCCAACTCCAGTCAATTGTCGCGTCATCTTGTCGTCTTTGTATTAATATGCGTTGTCGAGCTGTTAATCGGGGAATCGTGTGTCGCGTGATAGTGCCGTAGTTGTATTGTCGTAATTGCGTTGCCGAGCCGTACATGGTACGCTGCCAAGCGGGGAATCGAGAAGTCCGTGATTTCGAGTATTACGTTGTTGAGTCCGAGTATCGTCACGCATCTTACGTTTATGTACGGATCTGCATTGCTGCCGAGTAGTCTAGTAGCGGGGTATCGACTGCCGAGTGGAATACGGTCGAGACTTTCCGAGTAACGCCTGTGAAAGACAGAGCCGGGATTGAGGCGAGATCGCGAGAAGGAAGAGGATTTCGCGCCGAGAAAATAACGGCCGTTTCCTAACCGGACCGCGGCACCTCGCGGAAATCACCGGGGAGGATCTCGAGAACGGGTGCCGAGAGTCCCCGCGAAGAAAAGACTGACTCGCGTATCCGCTATTTCGAAAGGGTGAGGTGACGACCGCATCGCGTATGCGTCGTGTTACTCGAGTTTGCGTTCGTGTATCTGCGTTGTTGGCGTCCATGTGATTCGGAGTGACGAATCCCTGTATCCCCGGAAGTTTTCGAAATACATATTATTTATTATTTTATACCATTGCGTTGTGTCTTACTGTCTTCCTTCCAGCGGCCTTCTAATACCCTATCCACGACGGCTAACTAGTCGAGCTATCTAGTTTTACGTGCTGATTTCGTGAGCGGCGCAAGTGATTGCGCCTGGCGTCTAATTTATCGTTTGCCGTATCGGTGATCGTGACACCGAGACTCAGATCCGCGGTTGAGAGAGAGAGAGAGAGAGAGAGATATCGAGAGAGAAAGAAGTTATCGAGAGAGAAGGAATATCGAGAGAGAAGAAATATCGAGAGCGGAGAGACGGAGTTCCGAGCGAAAGAGTGTCGAGAGGACTTGCCGAGGAAAATCTGAGTCGTCACGATCCCGTTGTTCGGGAATAATTATCGTTTCCGTAGATTTTGCGTGTACCTCCGATTTGCGACGCCGCGCCTATGCGCATGGCGGCCCGTAGGCACAGCGACGGCCGTCGCAGTAAATATCAATTCATTTGATTTATGAATTTTTTTAAGGATGTAAAATGTATAATTTTTTATTTGCTCCATTAAACAGTCTTTGGAAAATATTGTTTAAATTTTACTTTCCTACAAGATAACTGTTAAAGTAATATTATGATATTTCTTAATATCGATACTTTTCTAATTTATATATCGGTGTATCGATATTAAGCCTTTCGATTGGTTTCAAATAAAAATATCGATTATTCTCATTGGAACATCCCAAGCAAGATATCTACGCACACGAAACGAATGTCTCGCGAAACGAATGCCTCGCGAAACAAATGCATCGCGACACACGTGTGCCTCCGAGCCGAAGCTTCGTGCGAAGTAGTCGCGGATACGTCGTTGTAGACGACAATCTGTAGTGAGATTGCAGTCGTAGTGCAGACAATATCTCTGCTTTACGAATTTTGCTTATCTCAACGTTTCGAAAGTAGTGTTACGAATTACAGCTTGTTCGCGCAAAGTTTGTGAAAGAGTGACATTACTTTTGTGTTCGTGGAAAGAATTGTTTTACGTTTCAATTAAGAAACGATCATGCCTCGTAAAGCGTGCGTGAGTGCAAATGATATATTTGAAGCCGTCAAAGATCGGGACTGTTTTTCTGGTTTCGGAGGCACACTGAAATCGCGATCTGATCCCGTATGGACTGACATTCATCAATCCTTACAAAATAAAATTCAGGTAACGAATCTTTATTTTTATTTAAAACAAAATAGAAATGATGTTCTGTCTCGTATTATACAGTACAAAGGCATATCAGATGTACAAGAAGAAGAACATTCGTTGCTTTCTTTTGATTCTAGTATACAAAATAAAACCGAGACAGACGAAAGCATAGAAAGCATATAAAGTGATAACGAACCAGTACGCATTAAAACTGGCAACGAATGTTCCTCTATTTTATATAATTAACGATTGATGCTAAAACATGGCATCGTATAGATCCAAAACAAATAGTTTATAAAGAACTTAGCAAGTATGCTAATAAACGAAAATATTTGGTATTGCAACGAGGTTGGACGGATGAAATATCGAAATTATGTTGGGCTAAAACTAAAATACCATGTACATATATCTTTAAACGAGCAAAGGTATATAATTCGGTAAGCGGTATGTACATAACAATTGTCGGTAGATGCAAAGAGTGCTACGCAGCTTTTACCGCACACTGCATTAACAAACCCGAAATAGAGAGCAGTCTTAAATTATTTGTGAAGACAGTAGATACAAGAGGAGTACCCCATAATAAGAAAAGAGCATTAAAAGATACGGAAAGAGTTGCGGTTCAAAAAGATCTTTCACACAAAAAAGCAATTGCTTGCGTCGTGAAGACACAAAAATAATGGAATATGGCGATCCAGAACCAAGTAATCTGTATAATACTGATGTATTAAGAAAGGCACGACAAGAGGCAAAAGATAAAGAATTAGGTGTACATAAAATACGAAATGTTATAGAATCTATAAGTGATTTAAAATACAATGTGCAATATGCAGGTGCAATACGAGAAATTGGCCTGGACAAATTCTATTGCATGTATTGGTCACCACTGCAAATAGACATCTATAAGGACATTATCAAATCAAATAATCCCATTTCTATTGACGCTACTGGTTCTGTCGTACAAAAGATAGATCAAAAGAATAGAAAATCTGGTGCAATTTTCTTATACCAAGCAGTTACATTTGGAATAAGTGGAATTATTCCGTTATTCCAAATATTATCTGAAAAGCACGACGCAAACACAATACAGTACTGGATAAGTGAGTGGTTGCGCTGTGGAGGTAAGGTACCATGTGAAGTAATAACAGATTTTTCATTTGCATTATTAAATGCTGTTGTACGTGCCTTTAATAATTGCAGCTTATCACATTATATCCAAATGTGTTTGAAATGTTTAGATTGCGAGAATGTGACTATGCCAATCTGTTTTATACGTTTAGATATCGCGCACGTTATAAAAATGATCGCAAAGTGGCAATGTTTTCGTGGGAAAGCTCCTCGAATAAAAGATTTTTATTTACGATGCGTCGGACATTTAACCACTGTTGGAACTAGATACTTTTGAAAATATTCTGCATGCTGTATTAATCGTAGCGCTCAGCGAATGCAATGATAAAGATACCGAGAGCGCAAATAAACAAAAGTTCCTTTTAGATATGATAAAAACTTTTACAATTAACGAAACGAAAAATTGCGATGATTTCGACGATTACTCTTTACTAGGCAAAGTAGATGTTGCAGTAAATGATACTTTACCACATTTTGATAAATTACGTGCTAACGCGGAATATTTTGCTGAAAAAACAAAATCAGATCAGCAACTTAACGCATATTACTGTCCAGAATTGAGAAGATAACGCCGCTATTACGATTCGCAGCATATTATGTACTCTGGACCAATGTGATGGTACAACGAAATAAATCAAAGCATTCCGTACCTTCATTGACCAGATCAGAAGCATATTTTAACGATATAAAAAATATAACACTTAGTGATGAAGGCAAACCTATAAGAGCAGACAAATTTATTATTAAACATATACGTTCCATCGATAGCATATGCAAAATAGAAAAAGCAGCGCTCGATAATACCATTTGTATTATACAAAAGAAAGATCTTACAAAGACAAAAGAAGAATTGAAAAGTGATGCTTCTATTGTTGAAAATATCAATGAAATATCTTGTAGAGATCTTGAATTATATCCAGACGCAGAAGAAAACTGGCGTGGCTTAAATCCATGTGCGAAACAAGGAGCCACGACAGAAATTACAAAAAAAAGAGGAAAATATTTAAGGACCTGTCCAGATATATCATTGATTCATAATCGACCTCTTCGTAAAAGAAGGGGTGCTTGCATACAGAATGGCTCGTTACTTCCACCAATTAAGATTGGCACTGCAAAGATACAATTGTGATATGAAATTAATCCTATTAATTGATAATTTGCATCTTTTACTTGTACATGGATTGGTATTTCGGATAACGTTATCTGTTTAGACAAATTCGGGAATCCTATTTTACTCAACAATGTGCTATGATATGCATGTTCAACTTCTATTATTAAATGCGCCTCCGGATTTCTTTCTTTCAATACTTGACTGTGACAATCCTTGCACGGTATTTTTTTTGTCTGAGAAGAAGTTGTGTAGGGATTGTTGTAAACCATTATGCAAACCATGCAAAAGAATTGGTTTTGAATCAATATCTATTACCGGTATGTTTTTTAATTCTTCAGAATGGCATTTTATACACCTGTTTCTCTGTTTAACACTTGGTGCTTCTGCCAATACCTTTGAACATAAAGTTGAAATATTGCAAGCACAATTAACAACGCTTTCTTCTTTATCAAATAGCGTTAGCAAATAAGAAAGTCTTTCAAAATAAAATGCATTGCTGATACTATGGATAGCATAATTTCTGATTATTTGAAAGAATATCAAATCTCTATATTTTTCATCTACTGCCTGTTTGTAAATAATGGAATCTGCGTATGCCACTCCTAATAATTCTGTTATAGCGTCGAAGGGGCAGGTGGAGACCAATCTCCATTCATAATCGACCTCTTTGTAAAAGAAGGGGTGCTTGCATACAGAATGGCTCGTTACTTCCACTAATTAAGATTAGCACTGCAAAGATACAATTGTATCGTACCATTTTGTTAAAAATCAGAAGTTTTACAATCCCATCCGATAGGATGTGTAAAATATTATAACTTTTAAGAAAATTTTTGGCTTTTTGTTTTCAGATGAAGCACGCAGATTTTCCTGGAACCATCTAGGGCGGAATTACAAACAGGGCTAGACGCGATTGCGCAGGCGCGGCTGTATACTGTAAACAATAAGTAAAAATATTTTAACATGGTAAAAGGTTCATACTTTAACCTCCAAAAAGACCGAACATCCTATCTTTCTTATTTTGGTAGAAAAAAAATCACAAACAATGCTCATTTTCGACGCCGAGATATGTATATGCCCCCTTAATGGAGCAAATAAAAAATTACACTTTTTAAATCCTTAAAAATAATTTATACATTTCTTTAAAATAAATAACAAAAATTGAAATATTATTCAAGTTTCAGGATACTAGAGCGGTTTCAACGGCCGAAAATTGGATGAGTATAAATTGATTCAAATGACGGTTGTTAACGAACAAATAAACATACCTACACAATGTTTAATGCAAGTTTTTAAATGCACTTTAAAGAATAAAATAAGCGTCAGAAATTTAACAAATATACATAACTTAATTAGATATTGTTGTTAAGAAACCTTGCTTTTGTTTGCCACGATTCGGGAAGAATAAGTTGGAATTTTATAATTCTGAAAAAAATTTAATAACTTTTGAACCACAGGTGAGCAAACGAAAAATCCGATAGTTTTGCAATGAGAAACGAAAATCTACCGTAATATGTAGCGTCAAATTCGTAATTCGCGGCTGGGCTAACTTGCGGTGGACATACAGGGTGATTCAAAACAACTTCATGTCCTTGAAATGTCGTATTCCTGGTTGAATTCTGAGACGATTTTTCCTTTACCAAAATTTTCTCCGAAGCTTAGTTTTTGAATTATAAAAAGAAATAATTGTCGAATAACAGGCCACGCGTGAGAGGCAGACAGGGGCGGCGCGCGGCGCGACTCACCGCGGCGCTTACGCGGGACGCTCAGCTGACCGCTACATACGATCTCTCATAATTCTCTCTCTCACTCACTCACTCTTTGTTTTTATAATTGAAAAATAAGCTTCAGGGACAATTTGGAAAAGAGAAAGTCTCAGAATTGAGTCAGGAATACGACATTTCTCTCACTCACTTACCTTGTAGAGAATGACTTCGTGTTGTTGTAGTTCCTTGGAAAAGACGAATCGATCATAATCAATATTTTATTCTTCCACACACAAATTTTACGCAGATATTCAATCACAGTTCGAGACACTGAGAGTTCACGGCAGAGTAATTAATCGAAAGTTTTTTTATAAACTATTACGTTTCACTCACTCGATCAATGAAACGAGAAATGTACTAATGACTCTCAATCACTCGCCGACTAAAAATCACTCACAAGAAAGAAAGAAACACGCAACACAACACAACGCACTGTACACAATATGTTTCTAACCTCAACACATGTTTACGCGGTGACAGGAAGCAGTCGACTGATTTTTTATTATGATTGTACTAGCGTTGTCCAACTTGTGATCGGTTGAGGCCTCAGTATTCAGATCGTGGCAATTCGAAAAGTATAAAACGTATAATGCCGTATGATGTTCGTTTTGAGTTTAATTAAAATTAAGTGTTTTTAAAATATTTAATATTTTATTACACTTTATTATTTAAAAGCAATCATAATATGAAAAAATTTGAATTAAAACTCTTGTAACTTTTTTTTACACTTTGATAAACGTAAGATATTCGACGTAAAAAATATTGGTCGCCCTGAAAAGGGCGAATTACTTTTGATCGTCCTAAAAAGGACGGATTGTTTTTGGTCGTCCTGAAAAGAACGGATTGTGATTCTCTTTTACAAGAGATGCTCAAAATGGCCCCCGTCCATTCTAATGCAGGCCCTCATCCGTCGTAACAAATTTCTTTGCACGTTTTCCATCACATCGTCTTCGATGGTCCATATGGCTTCCCGCAATCTTCCTTCCAACTCTTCTAGGCTTTCGGGATGCGTTTTATAAATCATCTCTTTGCAATGACCCCAAAGGAAGAAGTCCAGCGGATTGATATCCGGGGATCTCGCAGGCCAACATATCGGGCCATATCGACCCATCCAGCGTCCAGGGAACTGCCGATTTAGAAAATTGGTCACAATTCTTCCGTTGTGTGGCCCAGCACCGTCTTGTTGGAATATTATTTTGCTTCTTTCGTACAACGGCACTTCTTCTAAAAATTCTGGTAAATTGTCGCTTAACAATTCCAGATATGTTGCGGCAGTTAAAATGTCTGGAAGAATAATTGGACCTAGGATTTCAGTTCCAAAAATTCCACTCCAGACATTCATTTTCCAACGAGTCTGGAAGTTCCTGACTCGTGTACCGCCAGGGTTTTCCTCGCTCCATAAGTGCATGTTGTGCGAATTAAATACCCCTTCTCGTGTAAATAGCGATTCATCGCTAAATATCACACGAGAACGGAATGTGGGATCTTGTTCTGTTCTTCTTATAAAATCTTCGCAGAACCTTCTTCTCAGAGGATAATCTTCTGGTTGTAAATGCTGCACGCGGGTGTAATGAAACGCGTGCAGCTTTTCTTCTTTTAAGATCCTCTGTACGGTTGAATACGCTTAATTGTGTTCTCGAGCAATGATCCGAATACTTGTTTCGGGATTTTGCTCGACAGCGCAAACAACTGTCTCCGTATTTCGCAAATTTCTTGCGCAACGATCTCTCCCTGTGTCGTGTTTGTTCGGCAGGATATTCCCTGTTTCGTACAACCTTTGCGCTGCACCAAGTATGACACGGGCCGACGGATGTCTTGGTCTATTTGGGTATAATTCGATGTATCTTCTTGCAGCAACGTTATGCTGCCCGTTGCATTCGCCGAGTGCCATCAGCATATCGTAGTATTCTTCGTATGTGTATGATGCCATGTCGTTCTCCTAATGCTTCTTCTAATGTCGTTCTTCTAATAATCAAGGGATTATTGATTGCAGTATCGATCGCTTCATCCTATTTATACGATCTTCGCGGGGGGTCGATACCCCCTCCACGACCCCCCTGACGAATCGCGGACACCCGAAGAAGAAGTGTCGTACTAAAGAAGCAAAATAATATTCTGTGACGTCCCCGTCAAATTTTCGAACTTTATAGTATAAATAAATCATCCACCAATTTGGTCACCTTTAATTACTATATTGTCACAGGTAATACACATAAATGGTAAGATATGCATCGTAATATTATCAATACACTTTACAATAAATAACGTTAAGCATATGTTGCGTAATAGCGTAATAGCGAAGAGAGAAGGAATAAGAATCAGAGTGGAAGGGGCACCGACTGTGACGTCAGCCCCCCTCCACACTCAGGCCATGCAGGAGCAATGCTCCGCCGATTCAGGCACTTGTGTTCGGGACGCGGTACCGTCAACTTCTATTCCTAACTTTCTCCATCCCTCCGGGGTCTTATTAAGTTGAATTTCAATTTCTAGTTAAGATTTAGTTTAGTTTACACGTATCTTTAGCAGACCACAATTATAACCATTGTAATAATAGCGTCTATAATTTTTGTATTCATCATAACTATTTGAATTACCACTTATACTTATTTTTAATTATAATTTTGTGATTATTTACGAGAACCTAGAACCCCTCGATTTATTATTACACAAGTCAGTAGTGCGCGATATAAATACACTCACTCCTAAAAAAAGCGGTACACTAAAATTTAGGGAAAAATTTACCAACCTTCAAATGATCATAATTTGGTAAATAATGAAGATAAAAATATGTTCAAAAATGCAAAATGAAGCTTCAAGTATCCACTTTAAGAATATTTGAATGGCAATTATGGTCGGCCATTTGATTCAAAATGGCGGATGACAAAATGAGAGGATGCAAAAGTGATAACCGAAAGTCCGAGTTTGTGACGGTGCATGGCGTGAATTAGATATCGCAGCCTAATGGGACCAAATGCAAATGAAAATATAGAGTGTTATCTTTAAAATGCTTTTTACCGAGCTCGATGCGATCATTTTTCGCTGAGTTGTGCAACTTTAAAAAAGAAAACACTCTGTTAAGTAAATTTGGAGTATCTCAACAAAAAATGATCGCATCGAGCTTTGTAAAAAAGCGTTTTAAAGATAAAACTCTATACTTTTATATGCATTTAGTCCCATTGGGCTGCAATACCTACTTTACACCATGTGCCATTGCAAATTCGAATCTTCATTTATCAATTTCGCATGCTCTCCCTTTCCGCCATTTTAAAAAACTCGTCGTGCACAATTTCGATTTAAATTGCGAAAAGTAGGGTTTCAAAGCTTTAAAACCGTTTTTGAAATTTTGTGCTAGGATAGTTAGGTACCGAGATATTCAATTTCGAATTTGCAATATCGTTGATTCAGCAAGGCCTAAGGAATTAGAAAACCCTGCGGTTCGTTTAGTTCTTTTATAATTCCAACTGCTGCGTTCATTATTCTTTATACTCCAAATCCTTCTTATGTGATGTGTGGGTGTAGGTGTATGTAGGTCTGTGTGTGTATCACAAGTATGAGGACCCCGTGGTTCGTCAGTTCCACAGTAATTTAAGACTCCAAACTCTCCTTGTGGTGTGCGCGCGAGCACACACACACACACACACCACAAGGAGGGTTTGGAGTCTTAAATTACTGTGGAACTGACGAACCACGGGGTCCTCATACTTGTGATACACACACAGACCTACATACACCTACACCCACACATCACATAAGAAGGATTTGGAGTATAAAGAATAATGAACGCAGCAGTTGGAATTATAAAAGAACTAAACGAACCGCAGGGTTTTCTAATTCCTTAGGCCTTGCTGAATCAACGATATTGCAAATTCGAAATTGAATATCTCGGTACCTAACTATCCTAGCACAAAATTTCAAAAACGGTTTTAAAGCTTTGAAACCCTACTTTTCGCAATTTAAATCGAAATTGTGCACGACGAGTTTTTTAAAATGGCGGAAAGGGAGAGCATGCGAAATTGATAAATGAAGATTCGAGTTTGCAATGGCACATGGTGTAAAGTAGGTATTGCAGCCCAATGGGACTAAATGCATATAAAAGTATAGAGTTTTATCTTTAAAACGCTTTTTTACAAAGCTCGATGCGATCATTTTTTGTTGAGATACTCCAAATTTACTTAACAGAGTGTTTTCTTTTTTAAAGTTGCACAACTCAGCGAAAAATGATCGCATCGAGCTCGGTAAAAAGCATTTTAAAGATAACACTCTATATTTTCATTTGCATTTGGTCCCATTAGGCTGCGATATCTAATTCACGCCATGCACCGTCACAAACTCGGACTTTCGGTTATCACTTTTGCATCCTCTCATTTTGTCATCCGCCATTTTGAATCAAATGGCCGACCATAATTGCCATTCAAATATTCTTAAAGTGGATACTTGAAGCTTCATTTTGCATTTTTGAACATATCTTTATCTTCATTATTTACCAAGTTATGATCATTTGAAGGTTGGTAAATTTTTACCTAAATTTTAGTGTACCGCTTTTTTTGGGAGTGAGTGTATAACTATTCGAGTGAGTATCGGAACGAGTCACCCGAAGATTGCATCAGGCGAACGAGCTGTTTGCTGACAACCGGAAAATCCTGGGGTCTAACCGGACAACCAGTGGCTGAGAAAGGTAGGTGAATGATTTTATTATTAACAATAATTATTATTGAAAATTAATTCACAATTTTATTACCAGTATTTACGAAAGTGAACGAATAAACTTAATAACATCCATTAACGAACAATATTATTATTGATTATATTTAGTTATGAAAGTTAAGTAAAGAATTTTAATGTTAATAAAATTATTTTATGAAGGTAAATTATTTTGATAGCATTGATTACAGATTTAAAGTTAAGTTGATAATAATCATTTTGATTTAAATTATGTTAAGGAAGTTAAATGTTTAAAATAAAGAGTAAATAATAGTTAGTTCAATTTGATAAAATTATAAAATAGTTTTATTCGACACGAATATTTCGTAGTGACTATTTTGCTTCAACGTTGGAAAGCTAACAGAAAATTGGTACCTGCGTAAGGGTTCGACACTTTTTCTTCAAGGGTCGTGGAGGTTTACGAGTTGGAAAGTTTATGACCTCCGGTGGGTCTGGAAAGTCTCGGGTATCAAAAGGGTCACTTTCACCCTGAGTTTCCTTTTTTTTCACTTTTACAGTTTAAAAGTAACGAGATTGAGAAGTCGAAAAGCGAAAATATTCAAACACATATATTTTGTGGATCGAATAGAATAAAGACGATTTTAAAAGATTGTTGCTTACTACATTGTATTGACATTTACAAATTAGAATGATGATGATAAGTTATGGATTATATTAGAATACGACCTTTAACCCAACTATTGAGCGGTATTTATTGCCGGGAAGTTTACGCTTACCGCGATATTTTGAATCGTAATTATTTGTGTGCTCTTTGCATAGTTAATAGTGGAGAACACAAGATTTATTATTTCTTTATAATCATTTATTGAGCATTCGCACCTTTCCTTGCAATATTATCTGTGAAAATTGCAATTGTGCACTTAGCGTCACTCGATCAGCTCACGAATGTTACGAGTGTAGTAGGACTCCTTTACCGCTATCTGCTAACGAATCCCAGTCAGGTCAAATCGTGCAGCCGGATCGTAGGGTGGGCACATCGGTAATAATTCCCCAATGAATCCATTCGAACGAAGTTCGATTGTAAATATCCTCCGTTACGAGTCTTGGTGTTTGCAGGAATATTATTTTGAATTGAAAGAAAATAGAACTATTTCTTGCAGCGATTGTATTGCATCGGATACCGTATTAAACTTCACAGATTTTAATTTTGTTAGCCGACATTGTATATTGTTAAACCCAAATTGCGCCCCTCCATACCTTGAATGCGCCGGGTGTTCCAAATTGTTGGGTTTTTATAAGAAAATTCGCGAAGGATCGTGTGACATATGTTCAGATACATTAACACATTTCTCGCTCGGGCGCACTACTAACGAGCTTCGTAATATAATAACTAGTCGTAATTACACCATAATCGCAATTTCACTGCACCGCCACACCGAATTCCCGATTTCGCGTGACCAACCAGAAAGACAATCCTAGGTCGTGGGGTATCCATCGGGCGTAAAAATCCGATAATAACGACCAGCCCCTGCCATATCTGTTATTTCCTCAAAAGAAAAACGAGACGGGCCGGGACGTAACAATTCCAACAAGACGGTGCTGGGCCACACAACGGAAGAATTGTGACCAATTTTCTAAATCAGCAGTTCCCTGGACGCTGGATGGGTCGATATGGCCCGATACGTTGGCCTGCGAGATCCCTGGATATCAATCCGCTGGACTTCTTCCTTTGGGGTCATTGCAAAGAGATGATTTATAAAACGCATCCCGAAAGCCTAGAAGATTTGGAAGGAAGATTGCGGGAAGCCATATGGACCATCGAAGACGATGTGATGGAAAACGTGCAAAGAAATTTGTTACGACGGATGAGGGCCTGCATTAGAATGGACGGGGGCCATTTTGAGCATCTCTTGTAAAAGAGAATCACAATCCGTTCTTTTCAGGACGACCAAAAACAATCCGTCCTTTTTAGGACGATCAAAAGTAATTCGCCCTTTTCAGGGCGACCAATATTTTTTACGTCGAATATCTTACGTTTATCAAAGTGTAAAAAAAAGTTACAAGAGTTTTAATTCAAATTTTTTCATATTATGATTGCTTTTAAATAATAAAGTGTAATAAAATATTAAATATTTTAAAAACACTTAATTTTAATTAAACTCAAAACGAACATCATACGGCATTATACGTTTTATACTTTTCGAATTGCCACGATCTGAATACTGAGGCCTCAACCGATCACAAGTTGGACAACGCTAGTACAATCATAATAAAAAATCAGTCGACTGCTTCCTGTCACCGCGTAAACATGTGTTGAGGTTAGAAACATATTGTGTACCGTGCGTTGTGTTGTGTTGCGTGTTTCTTTCTTTCTTGTGAGTGATTTTTAGTCGGCGAGTGATTGAGAGTCATTAGTACATTTCTCGTTTCATTGATCGAGTGAGTGAAACGTAATAGTTTATAAAAAAACTTTCGATTAATTACTCTGCCGTGAACTCTCAGTGTCTCGAACTGTGATTGAATATCTGCGTAAAATTTGTGTGTGGAAGAATAAAATATTGATTATGATCGATTCGTCTTTTCCAAGGAACTACAACAACACGAAGTCATTCTCTACAAGGTAAGTGAGTGAGAGAAATGTCGTATTCCTGACTCAATTCTGAGACTTTCTCTTTTCCAAATTGTCCCTGAAGCTTATTTTTCAATTATAAAAACAAAGAGTGAGTGAGTGAGAGAGAGAATTATGAGAGATCGTATGTAGCGGTCAGCTGAGCGTCCCGCGTAAGCGCCGCGGTGAGTCGCGCCGCGCGCCGCCCCTGTCTGCCTCTCACGCGTGGCCTGTTATTCGACAATTATTTCTTTTTATAATTCAAAAACTAAGCTTCGGAGAAAATTTTGGTAAAGGAAAAATCGTCTCAGAATTCAACCAGGAATACGACATTTCAAGGACATGAAGTTGTTTTGAATCACCCTGTATACTCCATTCAAAGTTTCATTGTTAATAACTTTTGAACCAGAGGTGAGCAAATGAAAACTCCGTCAGTTTTGAAATGAGCAAACGAAAATCTTTCGATTAGGTCTATTAGAAATCAGTTTTGTCGAAAATGGGGGGCTAGTACAAATTTGATTTTTTGTTTAGAACTTTTTTTCTGGAAGTGAACAAACGAAAAGAAGGGCTGAGCAAACATGAGCAAACGAAAATCTACCGATATGTACTGTCAGATTCGTAATTCGCGGCTGTGCTAACTTGCGGTGGACATATACTCCATTCAAAGTTTCATTGTTAAGAACTTTTAAACCAGAAGTGAGCAAATGAAAACTCCGCCAGTTTTGAAATGAGCAAACGAAAATCTTTCGATTAGACCTATTAGAAATCAGTTTTATCGAAAATGGGGGGCTAGTACAAATTTGATTTTTTGTTTATAACTTTTTTTCTAGAAGTGAACAAACGAAAAGAAGGGCTGAGCAAACATGAGCAAATGAATGCATTAAGGGGGGATTCTCATGTAACGAGTCAAAAAATTTTTTTTGCTTAAATCCACTCTAATACATGTGGAAAATATGTTCCTAAAGTTACAAATCGATATTCGACCTCTACGTATAGTTATAGTCGAGTTTTCGACCGCGCGTTGAGTAGGTAGCTGGGAGCGCTCGGAGCGGAGACACGCGTCTCGTCTGCCCTCACTCATACACTCGTACATAACAAACAGCTTCGCAGGTATACGTCTAACGGTTTTCTTTTGTTGTGATATACCTTCGCGTACTTGTATAGCTGAGGCAGGAAATTTTTACGAGAGCTTCAATTCGTGTGTTTGGCGTTTGGCTCCGAAATATTTATATTGTGGCATCCGAACAGTAGAAATAGCCGCATATATTGCTGCAGGATTATTCAACGAAGGCTATTTCGCCGTTTTAAAAATTATGGACACATTAGAACTAAAGATCGGTACCCATTGTAAGGAGTATGCAGACTCGTATGACGCCGCGCGAATACGGCGACAGGAGCGACGAAGCCTCAGTAGCTCGAAAGAAGCTCGAACTGCTCGCAAAGAACTGAATTTACAACAGCAGCAATTATACGAGGATGCAGAAGGCCTACTATATGGCCCTGGAATCGCCGATTAGGACTGTAAGTATTGAAAAGCATTACTTTTTATAACCGAAAACTTTAAACGCGTTTTTCTCGAAATCACTTTTTTCAAACTGGTGTGCAGGATAACTAAAAAAATATTAGACCAATTGGGCTCTTTCGGGGCTCTACATGTAGGCAATTATATTGTTCATCGTATGAACCTCAAAAGCAACAAAAATTTTTAAAGTAAATAATGTTTATTTCACAATAACAATGAAAATTTTAATGAAAAAACAGCATTTTTTTCAAATGTCGCCATTCTTTTCAATTTAGTTTTTTTTCTTGCTTCATGAGGTTCAAACGATGCGTAATGATCTATAATTAATAAATATTGTTGAATATTCTGTTTCAGACCATTACAGCGGATGCTAGACTGCACACCGTTTGACGCCTGCGACGCCGAAGTCGCTGAAGGCGGCGTCCATACCTATATCTATATATATGTTTTTTTTAACCAAAAAAATATTTTTATATTCTCTTTACATGTATTGATGTACTATTAAAGTTTGAGATCCTTTGACTAAATACGTTCTTGAAAAAAAATTCCGAAAAATCTGCTTCTTTTTGGCTCTTTACATGAGAATCCCCCCTTAAAAGAATCATATTTTTTCGCAAGTTGGGGGGCCAACTTCACACAGGTATTTGACAGGTCATATCAACTTATGATTAAAATATCTCAGGAATTAAAGCCGTAATCGAAAATCTAACGGCACTTGTATAATTAAATGTGAATGCGAGCTTTCGATCGCGACCAGTTCGAATAAGATTGGTGCAGTAAATCCTGAGATATTATAATCGTACGTTAGAATCGTGACGTTCCGTTTTCCGTATTCTGATTCAGACTCACATACGTATGTTCGCACATACACATGCAAAGCGATTTTGTCCCTCAAGCTGCTGTTCACACATGCATGATTTAATTTATTATGAATTAAAAATGATTTTAATAATATATGGGAAATGTTTTATTTTACGATAAGGATATAAATCGCAAATATTATAAAAACAATTATTAAAAAACTTATTAAAAATTATTAAAAAATGTGATACATAGGAAATGTTTTATTTCACGATAAAGATATAAATTGCAAGTAATTGCAAGCAACATTATCGACGACGACGACGATGACGTTGATGTGGTGCAACGTCGTCGTTGACGTAGTGCAACGTTGTCGTTGTCGACGTGGTGCAACGTCGTCATCGTCATCGACGTGGTGCAACGTCATCGTCATCGTCGTCGTCGTCGTTGTTGTTGTTGTCGCCGTCATCGACGTGATGCAACGTCATATTAGTTAGTGAGAAAGGAATTGACTGCACCAATACCACGAATTTCACTGCATAACGTCGAGCGCTACCACATTCATTGCATAAAATTATAAAACTCGTAAAAATAATTTATGTGAAAGTAAAGTTATATTATTAAAGTTATAATAAAAAATATTGTAAATCACATAGAGAAATTTTGTTAGAAAAACAGAAAAAAGTATAAAATATATAAAAATAATTTACATTATATAAAAATCAAAAGATTATTCTTAATAAAACTTATTACAAATTGCATCGGAACGATGTTAGCATGTAAAATAATTGATAATCTTAATAATAATAATCTATCTATATATAAGCCAAATACCACTCACTGACTCATCAACGTGTAGCCCGAACCACTGCACCTATCGACTTGAAATTTTAAGGGTATATTCCTACTATCACGTAGGTGCTCACTAAGGGTGGGTTTTCCGAAATTCCACCCCTAACGGGTGAGAAAGGGTAAAATGTGTTTTTATTTAATTCTACACATAATATGGCGGGCGAAGCCCGCGTGACGGGGGATGCTAGTAAAACATATAAAAAGAAATTATGTAATACTAATTATATGTTCAATAGAATGTAAAACTAAAATATAGTCAAATTTTTAAAATTTACAAAAAAGAGTGAGATCCCTAAAAAACCTTTTTAAAAAAAGAAAAAATATATACGCCAAGTACATAAAACTCCCAACTGTCAAAACTCAAAACTAAATATGAAATCAATAATTAATTAGCCAAGTATCTAGAAGCAGTTTGAGTATTTTACCCAAACGTTTTCCATGCATACTCTCTTATCGCATGACGACATTGAAGTACTTGGCGTGCCCGAATCACATTAAAACGTCCTGTCCTACCTATAAGAGACACAAAATCATTTGCGAGTCATTATTGAAAATCATGAAGATACAAGATACAATACAAATCAAGATATTGTCAAGAGACACGGTAGTGTCTCGCGCCAAGTATACGCGCAGCGAGACCGCACCGTGACTCTTTTACGCGAAGCGACGCTTTCGCAGACACTCAGATTATTAGATCTCAATAACCGCTGAACGGATGAACTTCTAAGTAGCCTCAATGGATAGCTTGGAGTCGAATTACATAATAAAAGTGTTTTTATTTTTCTTGTACGTGCCCTACGAGCGGAGATATGGCGATGCAAAATCTGAAATTGGATGAAATTGGAAAATTTCATTTAAGAAACGTCGTCGTCATCATCATCAAATGTACAGTCCGTTCTTTTTCGTCGAGATGGCAGCAGCTCCGTTTATACCGACCGGCGGAGATGCTGTTGGTATATCCGTGTGACTCACACATAACGATCATATGTAGACGCTCTACATTAGAATTGAGATATCGCGAATCTGATTGCGCTGACTTTTTGACAATCGTTTGTAGTTTCGTTTTGTTTGTAGTTGAACTGTTCAAAAGGTATTAATTAACATTTGTTAAAATGAAAAATAGCTACCTTTGCCATTTGTTAAGATATCGCGAATCCGCTTGCGCTATCCTTTTCAAAATCGTTTCTAGTTGTTTCGTTTGTAGTTGAATTGTCAAAAGTTATTAACATTTGTTTAAATAAAAAATAGCTAACTTTGCCATTTGTTAAGATATCGCGAATCCGCTTGCGCTATCATTTTCAGAATCGTTTCTAGTTGTTTGGTTTATAGTTGAACTTTTAAAAGTTATTAACATTTGGTTAAATAAAAAATAGCTAACTTTGCCATTTGTTAAGATATCGATATAATTAAAAAATTTTAATCGTAAAATATTTAGAATATTTATTATAAAGCTTATAATTGAGAATATTCACTCTTAATTCACTCTTCGTCTCTTTTTTATGTGCCCTTTATAAAAACACAAAGGTGCAATCGAGCCTAAATTTTAAGTTTTATGCCTTGAAATCTCATTGTAAATTATTGTTACAAAAGAACGCTATCACAAAGTGAAAGATGTTCCATGGGCATTGTCAAAAGTAATTGCTTCAAGAGAATTGTCAAAATCAAATATCACGGCAAAATATTGCTTGGGGTTTACATGGTTTACAAAATACAGATAATGTTTCGTGTTATGCAAATCCTCATATAGTATAAAAAAGAATACTTCACACTACAAAATGTGTGAAATCACAACAAAATTACCTTTTTTAAAAAAGGTACAAAAAAGCGCCAAGTATACGTGCCCGAAGTTCTTTCAAAAAAGAACTCTACAAAACTAATGATATCAACAAATTGCGCCAACTACAATGGGTATTTATGCAAACCAGAAAATCTATTACTTTTTATTATTACTCTTTGGCTGATATTCATTGTTGATTCTTATTTAAGACCATCTTAAGTACATTCATAAGATATTTGAATTGGTAGGAATAAATATTTTAATACATATACATGTATAAATATGTCAATACAAATGTGTTTTTTGAAAATACTTGGCGCTGCTAAACCGAATAAAAAATTCTCTTAGTACTTAAATAATCTAAACATTACAATAATTTGCTTAGACTCTAATTTACACAACAACTTGCCGAAATGTACAAATGTAGTTAATTACACTTATTCTATACTTAACTCTAATGTCTCTCTCTCTCTCTCTCTCTCTCTCACACACACACACACACACACACACACACACACACACACAAACACACAAACACCTAACTTACATAAACAATCGCCGAAATACAAACACACACATTCACAAGAGAGGAAGAAAGAGAATAAGGCAATTAACATATTGGTTCGATTTGTTGAGAATTTTTTATTCGGTTTAGCAGCGCCAAGTATTTTCAAAAAACACATTTGTATTGACATATTTATACATGTATATGTATTAAAATATATATTCCTATCAATTCAAATATCTTATGAATGTACTTAAGATGGTCTTAAATGAGAATCAACAATGAATATCGGCCAAAGAGTAATAATAAAAAGTAATAGATTTTCTGGTTTGCATAAATACCCATTGTAGTTGGCGCAATTTGTTGATATCATTAGTTTTGTAGAGTTCTTTTTTGAAAGAACTTCGGGCGCGTAGAGTTCTTTTTTGAAAGAACTTCGGGTGTGTAGAATTCTTTTTTGAAAAAACTTCGGGAGTGTATACTTGGCGCTTTTTTGTACCTTTTTTTTAAAAAGTACAAATTTACAAGAATACATGACCACTGCAATTCGGGAACGCCAAGTACTTCAATGTCGTCATGTGATAAGAGAGTAGGCATGGAAAAAATTTGGATAAAATACTCAAACTGAATTGCTTCGATGTACTTGGCTAATTAACTATTGATTTCATATTTAGTTTTGATTTTTATAAATAGCATTTTACACTTTTTGTTGCGTACAAGGTGAGATTTTTTATGTACTTGGCGTACTTTTTTCACCTTTATAAGATTTTTTTAATGGGATCTCATTGCTTTTTGCAAAAATTTTTTATTTATATTGTTTCTGCAAAAAATATATGCATTTTTAGCATTTCGAGGCCAACTGCACTTTTGTACTTTCGAATCATTTATTAATTGCCATTCGGTACCTTTAGCACGTACTACGTTTGTATAATGTCCATCAATTATACTTTTACCTTCATGAAAAATTCCACTAATAATTTTATAGAGTCCGACCGAAACCACTCATTTTCGTTTCGGCCGAAACCGAAAACGAATATTCAGTTTCCTTTCAATTTCGGCCGAAACCGAAACCGAAACCGAAACTTTTGGAGAAGTGCTGCAAAGTCGTTGAAAATTCATATGTACACATATGCACACTTTCAAAATAAGGTTTTATTATAAATATCTTATTAAAATATATAAATATATATTTTTCAGGAAACAATACAAAATAATATGCAATATGCAAATGCAATATGCAAATAACAAGCCTTATAATATTGCATCTTTAAACTTATAATTAAATCACAGTTATTACTTAGTTATTATATTACTGAGATCACATAAATTTGTACTTATAGTTGTGTCTTTACTTGAAATTAATAAATAACTTACTAACTAGTAATTAAACTCGAACAATTTTATATTATAACATAAAAATAAAGGTTTTTCGACATTTTCACCCACTAAATTACTGCGCCTATCCGCATAAATTTGTCCAGCAGAGCTAAATAACCGTTCGCTTGCCACACTAGTTGGCGGAGCTGATAAAAATTTATTTACAGTTTTTTGTAATTGCTGATACGGACTAGAGTGCTAATAAGCAAAAATATTAGCATTTCGCTGAAGTCTAGGCTCTTTCAGAAAAGCTTCTAAAGATAATTCTTTTTCTGACAATGCGTTTTCCTTAGTCTTTGGGGAGCTATCGTGAGCTTCCCATAAACTTTCTTCTAACACTTTCTTTGGAGCTGCAACAGATTTTTCCACGTGAGCATTAGTACTCTCATCTAGAGTGTTACGTCACGCCGGGTCAGTGCCACGAGAGGGCGAGTCTGGCCGTAGACGGAACACGATCGCTATTACGGGTCGCGGAGTCGCGAAACTCTACCCGGGGATACCCGCGATCAAGGTTATTCGCGAGGAAGACGCGTCTACTGGTCGGTCGAGGGTGAGATCCTACCCATGTAATCACCTTGAAAACGAATCACAGTTGGGTCAGGTAGTTCGTAAATGCTCTCACCGGTATCCCGTAGTTGTTCAATGAGTTCGAGATAGTTGTCCGAGCAATTGTCGCAAGTGTAAAACGGGGCGTATGTTGCGAGATTCGTGCGACACAATTCACACGTAGGGACGTGACGGTTAAATCCGACGTACAAGTCGTGTTTCGAAATACGCGTGAAATATTGTCCCTCAGGGTAAGGGATTTCGCTGAAATTATTGAGGCACCTTTCGCAAATTAGGATTCGACTGAAATCAAGCAAATACGCGGTGTATTTAATGCACGAGACAACTGCAGTTCGACGTTGATATTCGACAACTGGGTTCACGAGCTGGGTGGAACCGTTTTGTCATATAATTCCACGGCACATTGCACGATGTTCTCCTATGGTCCCTTTCGCTTATGGATTTCGATAAACAATTCTATTAACAATTCACTAAATTGATTGTGACGATAGGTAATTAACTCTAGCTTTCTCCTTTGAATTAGGTAAACAATTCCATTAACAATTCGTTAAGATGATTGCGACGATAGGTCAATTATGATTCTTCTCACTTTGTAATGATCGGTTAATAATATTCTAATACTAAAATGGAGTAAAAAGAATAACAAAAATTATATTTTGGTATTAAAACGACAAATATATATATAATTCTAGTAGGAATGAAATCATGCTGCGACAGTAATTTTACTTACTAGAATGTTCCTGATTGTTCTCGATCCAGCTCTGCGCACCTTGCTTTCTTGCGCCAGTCTATTGTAATGATTTCGTCGAGGGTCGTCCTCGGGAATGTCTTGGCACAGCGGATATCGTACTTTGTGCGAGATCGGGGTTAACCTCGTCGACCACGTGTCCTCTTCTCCTTTGCTCTTATTTACGTTCCTAATTATACTCAGTCGGTAGGTGCACGCGGAATTACTAATCACTCGCGGTTTTGCGGGTCGCGCTACAGCGGGATTATTATTATTATCGCAACGCGGCTGTATGCTTTCGGACGGTACACGTGTCTGAAAGAGTTCTTCGTATTCAGGATCGATATAGCAAGGTTCGACACCGTAATATGAGGAAATATCGGCGCTTGGTGTTTCGTAAAGAAACTTGGAAAGGTTTTGAAGCAGGCGTCGCGCACGGTGCTTCTTTCCTCCTCGTCTCGTTTTCGGCATCTAGTTCCAGTGTCGGAAATTCTCGATAACTACTTTAATCGCTAGTGCTGTTGATAGGATTGAGGGTATCAGAGGGTGAGCGAGACTGGCGTGCGTGGACCGCACTGGCAGTTCACTCATGTAAGGGATCACGTTTAACAATGTCCACGTGCGAGGACCGCACTGTCGAGATCGTAGAACGTGTCGGAGAAGGAACGTCACTAGAGTTATCCACACTGTGCGTTGGTTCGTTGGGATTGCACTAGTTACGATTACACTTATGGTTTAGTTTACGCGTAGGGATCGGTTGGTTGAAAGGTATGCGCTAATAAGACGCTGAGTTAGCACACAAAAGGTATATTCTAATAATAAAAGGTTTACAATTACAATGTAGAATAACTTCTAGAAATAAACTAAAACTGAATAAGACGATATTGAAATAAACTAAGTTTGAATAGGACGATATAGAAATAAACTAAGTTCAATGAGACGATAAAAATAAACTAAGTTTAGAGTGGCAAGATATAGAATTAGACTAAGTTCGAATTAGAATTAGAAGCAGAGGTTCGAGACTCGGAGGGAACTGACTCGTCCGGAGTCGTAGTTAAGAGTGACGGGAAGTAGTGCTGCACTGAGGTCCCTCGATTCGGCGGCCTGCCGTTTGGTGGTGGGGCGTGAGTTTTCCTCCTTCCCCGGTACGGCCGGTTGGTGGTGGGGCCTTCGGGTCCTCCCCTTCTGCGGATTGGGATGACTGTCGTGGCGATCAGGGTGGGAGTCAGGCCGACAAAATAGCGTATCGGCTGCGATTGCCGATGGCGAGAGACGTCGCGCGTGTGATAAGGCGCATTAAAGTTCTATTTGCGAGGAAAAATGATAGCCGGATTTTCGCGGGACGTCACAGTGGATTAAAGACTTCCGCTTATGATGTCAAGGCAGATCGAATTTCAACACGCGACAGCGTTTATTGTCCTTCTCCCTCTCGCACGAAAAGATACATCGCACTTTAAGGTTGATATCTCGGAAACGGAAATAGATATCGCCCCCGTTCAAAAAGGATGTAGTTTCTGAAAATATTCTCTGCATAGATTAATGACTTCCGGTTATGATATCGCGGTGGATCGATTTTCATCACGCGACGACGTTTGCCATCCTTCTCTTTCTCTCGCGGGGAAATAAAGAGTATCTTTTAAAGCTGATATTTCGGAAACGAAGCGAGATATCACATTGGAACAAAAAGGATTTTACTTCCATTGTAATGCCCTGCAAAGATTGCATATATTCGTTACCGATATCGCGGTGGAGCAACTTTCATCACGCGACGACGTTTGCCATCCTTCTCTCTCTCTCTCTCTCTCTCTCTCTCTCTCTCTCGTGCGGAAATAAACATTATCTTTTAAAGCTGATATCTCGGAAACGAAGCGAGATATCACTTTCGATCAAAAAGGATTTTGCTTCTACTATAATGCCGTGCAAAGATTGTTTACTTTCCGTGTCGATATCGCGGCGGATCGATTTTCATCGCGCGTGTGAAGTCTCACGACATCCACACATATTAATTTTTTTCATATTTTAATTTTTATTCATCTACCGATTTTTTAGGATAAGTTATCGACCCTTGGGTTATCACATGTTTCTAACTTACCAGTAGGAACTAGGTTACCAATTGTAATAACACTTACCGACACAGTTACCAACTTTCAATAATACTTACCATATAATATTAATATACCCACACATGTTACCATATAATGTTATCTTCAGAAAATGATTATCATAAGAATTATAAAGTTAACATTTTCATTTAATACAATATAAAGGAAAGAGAATATAAATCTGTTAGTATAATATCATACCAAGGAAACATAAATACACAATATAAAAAGTAATAATTTTAATAATTATTAAGAACATAGTTAGTTTTGTAATTATTATATTTCTTTTTAAAAAATGTATTATTGTTAATGAACTATTTTATACTTCCTACAATGGTAGGAAGTATAAAATACCATAAAATGTTTTGGTCAGGTTTTTTGTCACATATTACATACATATGTATAATAATAATAATAAAGTTTTTTTTATGATAACATGATATTTCAGTTATGCGAAATACATAATTTACGTATATTTAATAACTTTTGTAATTTTTCAATTATATTAATTTTTGCTTAGAAACAAATTAATTATGCAATAACAATTGTAGTTGCGATTTAAATAAGTATGCGTTCGTATAGCTAAACTGATGTACAATCAAATTCATGAAGTTATTTTGGGTCAATTGTTGCAAATTTATTAAGGTTAATGTTTATAACAATAGAAGGAAATGAATTTTATTGGGTGAAATCCATGTAATAATTGTTTATGGGCAACATCAATACCCTGTACGTGTTTAAAATTTTGAAATTATTAATATTACTAATTTGTTGATAACTTTCTAAAATCTTAACCATTGGAAAATAAAAAAAATAAGTATGTATAATTTTTTATAATGGAAAAAGGGATCATGCTACGCCATTAAAAGTAAGGAAAAACCAGTGTTTTGGAAATTACCAACAACTTTCGTTGAGTACTTTTTTTCGGCAGTCTCATGGTACCTGTGTAAAAATGGTTTATGGAGCATTGCTACTTTTTGAGATATCGTAAAATTCGATAAGTCACTATTCATTAAACAAATTCATAATATTTTTCACTAAGTTTCGTGTAAAAGGTTTTAATGACTTATTATTAGTGTACAAGTTATGAACTTTTAAATAATTAAACTGAAATTATTAATAAACAAATTATTAGGAGAAATAATTAAGTTCATAAAGGTCAAAAACGACCAAAAGAAGTAATAATGTTAAGGGTGAAATTACATGGTAAATAGAAAATTGCCCTGAAAACATTTATGCATAATGCATGTTATAGGCATAACAATATTATAAATTTTTAATACGCATTTATTTATGAAGTTATAAGAATTAAAATTAAATTAATAATTTCAGAATTTTGTAATATCATTGGAATTTTATCAATTTTTATGGTCTTTATTCTGAAAGTGCTCCGATCGGACTCCTTTCCTGTATCCTCCATGGTGGGAACGATATGGCCAATATGGTGTCGCTGTAATGCCAATTAGTATAATGTACTATACGTAGTTTTGTACTGTCGCTGTACGACGAGCCGATCTATACATAATTCGTTATGCATACGTATTAGTGACATTATATGATAAAATTGTAAGTAATGTGTACGTCAGAGAGTCAATGTACTCTTATGTATACAATAAAATACTTGATTTGTTGCTGTCGTCAAAATAGTCGATTAACATATATATATATATATATATATATATATATATTGTGACGTCCCGCGAAAATCCGGCTATCATTTTTCCTCGCAAATAGAACTTTAATGCGCCTTATCACACGCGCGACGTCTCTCGCCATCGGCAATCGCAGCCGATACGCTATTTTGTCGGCCTGACTCCCACCCTGATCGCCACGACAGTCATCCCAATCCGCAGAAGGGGAGGACCCGAAGGCCCCACCACCAACCGGCCGTACCGGGGAAGGAGGAAAACTCACGCCCCACCACCAAACGGCAGGCCGCCGAATCGAGGGACCTCAGTGCAGCACTACTTCCCGTCACTCTTAACTACGACTCCGGACGAGTCAGTTCCCTCCGAGTCTCGAACCTCTGCTTCTAATTCTAATTCGAACTTAGTCTAATTCTATATCTTGCCACTCTAAACTTAGTTTATTTTTATCGTCTCATTGAACTTAGTTTATTTCTATATCGTCCTATTCAAACTTAGTTTATTTCAATATCGTCTTATTCAGTTTTAGTTTATTTCTAGAAGTTATTCTACATTGTAATTGTAAACCTTTTATTATTAGAATATACCTTTTGTGTGCTAACTCAGCGTCTTATTAGCGCATACCTTTCAACCAACCGATCCCTACGCGTAAACTAAACCATAAGTGTAATCGTAACTAGTGCAATCCCAACGAACCAACGCACAGTGTGGATAACTCTAGTGACGTTCCTTCTCCGACACGTTCTACGATCTCGACAGTGCGGTCCTCGCACGTGGACATTGTTAAACGTGATCCCTTACATGAGTGAACTGCCAGTGCGGTCCACGCACGCCAGTCTCGCTCACCCTCTGATACCCTCAATCCTATCAACAGCACTAGCGATTAAAGTAGTTATCGAGAATTTCCGACACTGGAACTAGATGCCGAAAACGAGACGAGGAGGAAAGAAGCACCGTGCGCGACGCCTGCTTCAAAACCTTTCCAAGTTTCTTTACGAAACACCAAGCGCCGATATTTCCTCATATTACGGTGTCGAACCTTGCTATATCGATCCTGAATACGAAGAACTCTTTCAGACACGTGTACCGTCCGAAAGCATACAGCCGCGTTGCGATAATAATAATAATCCCGCTGTAGCGCGACCCGCAAAACCGCGAGTGATTAGTAATTCCGCGTGCACCTACCGACTGAGTATAATTAGGAACGTAAATAAGAGCAAAGGAGAAGAGGACACGTGGTCGACGAGGTTAACCCCGATCTCGCACAAAGTACGATATCCGCTGTGCCAAGACATTCCCGAGGACGACCCTCGACGAAATCATTACAATAGACTGGCGCAAGAAAGCAAGGTGCGCAGAGCTGGATCGAGAACAATCAGGAACATTCTAGTAAGTAAAATTACTGTCGCAGCATGATTTCATTCCTACTAGAATTATATATATATTTGTCGTTTTAATACCAAAATATAATTTTTGTTATTCTTTTTACTCCATTTTAGTATTAGAATATTATTAACCGATCATTACAAAGTGAGAAGAATCATAATTGACCTATCGTCGCAATCATCTTAACGAATTGTTAATGGAATTGTTTACCTAATTCAAAGGAGAAAGCTAGAGTTAATTACCTATCGTCACAATCAATTTAGTGAATTGTTAATAGAATTGTTTATCGAAATCCATAAGCGAAAGGGACCATAGGAGAACATCGTGCAATGTGCCGTGGAATTATATGACAAAACGGTTCCACCCAGCTCGTGAACCCAGTTGTCGAATATCAACGTCGAACTGCAGTTGTCTCGTGCATTAAATACACCGCGTATTTGCTTGATTTCAGTCGAATCCTAATTTGCGAAAGGTGCCTCAATAATTTCAGCGAAATCCCTTACCCTGAGGGACAATATTTCACGCGTATTTCGAAACACGACTTGTACGTCGGATTTAACCGTCACGTCCCTACGTGTGAATTGTGTCGCACGAATCTCGCAACATACGCCCCGTTTTACACTTGCGACAATTGCTCGGACAACTATCTCGAACTCATTGAACAACTACGGGATACCGGTGAGAGCATTTACGAACTACCTGACCCAACTGTGATTCGTTTTCAAGGTGATTACATGGGTAGGATCTCACCCTCGACCGACCAGTAGACGCGTCTTCCTCGCGAATAACCTTGATCGCGGGTATCCCCGGGTAGAGTTTCGCGACTCCGCGACCCGTAATAGCGATCGTGTTCCGTCTACGGCCAGACTCGCCCTCTCGTGGCACTGACCCGGCGTGACGTAACATAAAATTGGTTTCAGCGGTGGGATATCGGAATCATTCGCGATGGAAACCCGCGCTGGTAAATCAACAAAATCTCAGAAACCACCACTTACCGAAGCAGAAATCGAGGAACATTGTGCCCAATTAAAGGCTAAAGAAGCTCAATTACACGAACAATCCGAATCGTTGCGACAACAACAAGAAGCGTACTTGAGAGAAAGAGAGAGTACTGAACGCGATCTAGAGAACATCCGAACTAATCTTTGCGCGAAAGAAATAGAACTCAGTAAACGCATGGATTCAATCAGTGAATATGAAGTAGATTTAGAGATGGCGGACACGACCGCCGAAATAATGCAGGAAATCGCGTACCTCCGGAGTGAAGTAACGACACTTCGCAATCGTCCCATGCACTCCAGGCCACCCCCTTCGGGTAACGGACATCGGTTCTACGAGGAGAATGCCTCTTCAATACCGGGACCGCGATCCTGGGTACGACGCGGGCCCTCGGGTTTCCTTCCGGAAGGTCCTCGAGACGATTCCCCCATTCGATGGACGCAATATGCCTCTTTCTCAATTCATACGAGCCTGCCGACGGGCTAAAGAGATATTTCCGCCATCCTCAGAAAGAAACCTAACACGATTGATCCTCACTAAATTACGAGGCCGAGCCATCTGCGCCGTCGAGGATGAAATATGCGAATCGGTAACAACTCGCGTACCTATTGAATGGCGCATTTGGATCTCGAAAAACCATAGACCAATACCGCAGAGAACTAAGCACGATTTATCTAAAGCCGGGTGAACATATACTCGACTACATCAGCCGCATCAAGGACCTTCGATCGTCAATTATCGACGCGGAACGCCGCGCACGAGGTACTCTAACGGCAAACACCACTGCTGAAATTGATGCACTGACGGCGCGATCACTTTGCGACGGTTTACCGCTAGCGTACCGGCTCCAGTTATCCACGGAACATTATTCAAACCCATTTGCCGCGTTCTCTCACGTAAAAATTCTTGCAAAGCGACAAGAGTTAGACAACGAAAGATTCAATAGCCCGCATAAAATCGAAAGAACGTACAAAAGGAGGAATGTTTACAGTACCGGGAACCCTCTGGCACACTCGACCCCCATAAAACCAGGTCCGGACCGCGCGACAGACACAAGATGGCAAAACACGAGATACCCTCGGTACACCGACCAAGGTCGATACACCAGCCCGAAGCCTCTGTCACGTCCGGGGAGGTGAGAACGTTGCTAACCTGGTTTCTGTGCTAACCTAGCCCTCGGTAATTAACATCAGATACTCTCTTTTGATTTAGGGTCAATCTGCATACACCGACTTTACCCGGGAATGGAGAGAGTTTGGATCAACTTACAATGATGACGAGGTTATCTTTCAGAATCGAACTATGAATGTATAATTAATATAAATTGTTGATTAATAAAATATAGTCTATGACTCTATGATGCTAGTATTATTTATTACTATGTATTAAATCTAGGTAATAACGACAGAGGAAAATAATAAACATAACTGGTACTAACCAAATAATTAAATAGTATAACTCAAGTAGTATAACTCAAGTAGAATGACTCAAGTAGTATAAGTAAGTTAATAAAAAGTTGTAATGCAAGCGGATTAAACGCCCAACAATATAAAGGTAAATAGTACAGGTAAATAAGTAGTATGAATTAAATTAAAGTCATGCTACAAGCGAATTAAACGCTTGATATAATAACTTACACGTAAAATAATAGTGATATGAGTCAATGACAAAGGTATATCGCAGGCGGATAAACGCCGATTGGTATAGGTTGAAAAAAAAATGAATAAATAGTACAACTCAATGAAAGATTTATATCATAAGCGAAGTAAACGCTTAATAGTATAATTATAGGTAATACTAATATTCTAAGGATAATTAAAATTTATATCAAAAGCGGAATGGACGCTTAATAACATAACTAAAGGTGTATAGCCAATTGTATAGCTATAAGTAGTATAAGTATTAAAGGGTTGTATCATAAGCGAAATGGACGCTTAATAATATAACTAAAGGTGTATAGTCTATTGTATAGCTATAAGTAGTATAAGTATTAAAGGGTTGTATCAAAAGCGGAATGGACGCTTAATAATATAACTGTAAGTAGTAATGGATCAACAAATAAAATAATAAGTGAAATAATAAGGAATTATGCTGATAATACGAGCAAATTGATGCTAGTAGTATAGTCATAAATGGTATCGCCTAGTAGTAATATAGCTGGAAATAGTATAAATAAAATGAAACTAAAAGAAGTCGGACTATCAGCGGATAAACGCCAAGTAAAAAAAGGAAAGGTAGTATAAATCTTTTAAAGAATATTTTAAGGATCATATAAATGAATAAGTAATTAAGGTAAACAGGGTACAAAAGTTACAAAAGAATAAATCAAAATGATGAATTAATAAGTAAACTGTCACTGAATGTAAATATAATATAATTGTGTTACAGAGAGATTGAATACAAATGTCGTATGAATATAAAATAAAGTCGTATGAGTTGGCAAACAATAATTAAGAATAGTGGGTATACAATAAGAATTCAAACTTGGTACAAATCTACTCACAAGTGTTCGCAGGAATCTGGACCCTCAGGCCAGGAAGCACTTAACAAGCAGCAGCGAGAAATAATTGTTAAACAAACTCCACTAATTCTAAATTAGGTTGATGCCTTAGTAGCGACTCAACGCTATAATGCAAATCAAGTAATAGCAAATTATAAATGACTGACAAGTAACTAAGTTAGGTAGACGATTTATTAGCGACGTATTGCTATAAAGCGAAGTGACGAAAGTAATGATCAAATAATAAGTGACCTTCTCTTGCTGCTGCACCAAGTCTTATACTAAAATTTTAGGACTGAGTCCCTGTCGCTCGAGAAGGGGTTACAAAAAGTGGGGACCTTATAATTAAATGCAAAGTTACAATAGTAGGGAGGCTATGCCTTGATCGCTGATTGGTTCCCCGCTCTTAAAATTATTAATGGTGGGATCGAGACCTTGAAAGGTCTGGTGGGGACGATGAGCTCAATGCTTTGGTTAGATAAAATTATTTTTCTCCCAATGTTCAACATAAAATTCTCAGTACGAATTTATCGCATGAGCTGTTGGGACTTATGGTCAACAGAAATTTCCCCGTACTAAATAATCGGAACATCCGGTATGACTTTGAGTCATCTAAAATTTAACGATTAAATTTATCGAAGAGACTGTTATGTCTTTTGATTAAGACAGTGGACACCGATTATTACTTTAATCTGGCGGCAGTAAATCGCCGCCTTAAGAATTAATATTTCATGGTTCGCGTCCCGTTAATTTTTTTTTTTTCTTTTATTTTAATATTAAAAGTCTTTAATAAACCAATAAAAACAATATATCTAGTTTAAAACATGAATATTGCATGATTACTATTAAAAATATGAAGAAATATAAAGTATTAGTAACAGGAGCACATAGCAAGTAAGGAAGTAAAGCCTTGAGTTTAATATATACTGGTTCGCGCCCCGTTAATTAAATATTTTTTATTTCTTTTATTTTAATATTAAAAATCTTTAATAAACCTATAAAGATAATATATCTAATTTAAAATACGAATATTGCATGATTATTATTAAGATATGAAAAACTATAAAGGTAACCTTACATGGTAGTAGTACGAATCAATCAATAATGATACTAAATTATAAGTGATATTTTCTGTTAATGAAATAATCTTCAATTAACACCTTGTCCACTGTATTATTCAATCCCAACAAATGAAATATTAAAATTATTAATTTAACCTAAATTTCTACAACCTTATGCATTAATTATTTATAAGGTCTCTTGCACCTCTGGATAATAATTTAATGCATTCAGTTAATTAATATTAGAGTAACCTTGTGTATTATACTTTAACGCACTATTGTAACGTTTCTTATTAATAATAATTATTCATATACCTTAACCTATTGATTAGTTGTCATATTAATGCTAGTCATTATAATATCTTCCATTACATAAAATAATGAATTAATAATTCAATACAAGTAATATTAAAATAATTATTAGCATTGCAATTTAATGCATTATAATTGTTTCTTACTTCACAAATTAGCAACTTAATGTTACAAAGCGTATGAAGTCCCTTAATCGCTTTAAAGTGTCTGAAACATTACTAAGCGTACGAAATGTTGTAAACGCTATGTGGTCCATATAAAATAACTAAATGTCTAAGTTTACAATTTAACGCATTATTATAATGTTCTTTATTCTACGATTAATAATCATTCATATATTGTAACTGATTAACTAAATGTTATATGAATATTAATGATGGTATATTTAAATAATTACTCTTCTCAAATGAATAATGAACCATAATGCCACAGCGAGCTAATAACTAATAATGTAATAATCGAATGCTTATATTAAATGATCTATATGTTTTTCGCAATTGGTTTTTCGTTATTCATAGTTAATTATTAATTAATTAATTGATTTTAACTTAATTTGTTTAAATCCATATAACTTCTAAACTCCTACTGATAATTTATTAAAATCTTTTACACCAAACGTAATAAAAAATAATGTATATTTATTTACTGAATAGTGACGTTTCGATTTTTGCACTATCTCGTGAAGTAATAATGTTAAAACGAAAATTTTTCCACAGGTACCATTAGACTGGCGAAAAATGGTGCTCAACGAGAGTTGTTGGTCATTTCTAAATTAATGAGTTTTTCATAAATTTGATGGTACCGTTGAGTTCCTCTTATTACCCACAATAACGCTATATAATTATAAAAAATTATTTCCCAACGGTTAAGATTTTCATCGCTTAGTTAACAAATAAAAATTTTGACTATTTTAAAATTCCAAATTTCTACGGTCCTTCGATATGGTCCATGGATCATTATTATATACTTTTCATTCATCTAACCTTATTCCTTCAATTATTATAAACAATAACCTATGGTTTTTTCATAACGAATGCATTCAAATGTTCTATGCATTTTTGTTATACTCGCACATGACTATATAATCGTATAATTAAATATATCATAAATGTGATTGTTATTATAAAATTTGTTTGTTTATAACAAAATTTTATTATATTCAAAAACTTTAATTTGCTCCTATATTTAATTGATCTCCTTAATGTAACAGTGTACATAAAATATATTGTTATAAGGACGCCCTAAATTATTTATATGTATATAGTATGTCTAACAGCTAACATTATGAAATATCTAAAAATTACTACAATTACAGTATTAAAACGTATTATAATGGCGTTTTAGTGAATTTTCATTTTTATGCATGTTTTTATGTTTTTTTCATTCTTTTACATATACAAATATCTATTCCCGTTCATAAAAGGCTTCTACGTAACTTAGGTAATAGCTATGATTCTAAATTTAGTATATTGTATTGGTGTTACTCATTTATACCGATTTACGTAATCACGTTTGACATTGTCGATATTCGACAATACACTGTTCGAACGTTGATCTCCATACACGACAGAGAATGTGGATACAACTAGACGGGTCATTGTTTATCGAAATTCTAACTTCCGGTCTGAAATGTTTTTTTAACGAGACATGGTATTTTTTATTGCGGATTCGGATTCTACGCGAGAAAACATGCAACTTTTGTCTGAAATATTTTTCCGAAAAATGTTTCAGACAAAAGTTACTTACTTTTCGATGGAGAATAAGAATCTGCAATAAAAAGTTGGGGTTTCAATTTAAGAAATTGAAGGTGATCTTCGCGTGACCTTCAAACGACTATTCAAGGTCAAACCAATGGTATCATCTTATGTCCCCCTCGAAATCGTGACATGTCTGTCTGAAACATTTTTTCGTATCTTTTTTAGTTTTTTAAAAAATCGACTGTATAAATTAAAATGGGCCACCCTGTATATATATATATTTATATATATATAAGTATCTCTTCCCGTTCATAAAAGGCTACTATGTAACTTAGGTAATAACTACGATTATAAATTTAGTATATTGTATTGGTTTTACTCGTTTGTGTTTTTTGGATTTTTCCTTTTTCCTTCTTAATTATTGATTAGCATCATTAATAATGATTAATAAAATAAAATAGTAATATGTTCGATATAATAGTTAGTACCTATCGAATGTCGGTAATTGGTTAAGTAGTGAATACGCGTTTGCCGGTAACCTGTCTTATATGGTTATACATTATCGGTAACAACTTATGATGTACTTTAGTTGACGATAAATGTCAATGGTAAGTTATAATATTAACAATATGTTGGTAGTTTATACCATAATTCTAGCGATTAATTCATAAATGCGTTGAATAAGCAAAAATAAAATTTTTAAGGTTATTTGACATCGCAGGATGTCACAATATCAAATAGTGTATATCTGCTTTGTAAAATGCATTGTATTTAATATTCTAATAAATTTTCGTAATAAATACGCATTATATGTTTATATGAAGCAGATTTATAGCAAATATTTCTAGAATAATGTAATGTTAAAAATATTGATTTAAAATATTGATATCTTTGCACAACACTTTATATATAATTTTATTTTCAATTGTATTGTAGAAATACGACAAACCCTTTGCACTAATCTAAATATTGCATTATTGATATCATACCTTATATTTATTGAATCTTAATATTGTGCGTTCTCTTTTCTTAACTTATATAATTATGTTTTATCATTATTTTATGACCAAATTATTCTGATCGAAATTTATGTAACAATGAAATATTTTCATTTTGCAGATATATCATTATGAATAAACGTCCTAAGAGAGACAATATAAAAAAACCTTCACGTTATGAAATTACTGCATCTTCTGACAATGAAGAGGAGTCCACTAAACAATATCATAAAAAGCAAAAAACGACATCTGTTACTGATGCGATCCGTGATATTCGCAATAATGTATTGCAATATGAAAATGAAGAAGTTGCTACAAGGAATGCCATTAATAGCACATCTGAATGTCGTTCTGCATCTATAACATTGCCCGCAACTAGAACATCAAGTGACCTGCCATTACATATAGATTCATCTACAATACCTTTAGCATCATCGTCAAATAAATGTTCAACGACAGTCTTATTATCATCTCCATCATCACTTTCACCAGCTGTTCATTCACTAAAACAACCAGTTCAATCTACAGACATGCATCTACATAGAGCAGAACTTATGTCATCCTCACATGGTTTTCAATCATTTGAATCTCAGTTTGCATTAAATTCCTCACAATCCTCTTCAACAAAAAAGTCATCATTTTCTAACACAACTTCAACGTCAATGTTTTAACCTTCTGTCTGTACAATGCCGATATTTCAAGATCAATTTCCAACATCAGTGACAACTTCACCTATGGAATGTCAATCTTCATTTGGTACGATATCTCAACCTTTATGTTCTTCATCACTTAGACATCCATCATTTACAAATTCTCAAACATGTGAATCTCAGACTTTATCTTTTCCATTACCTAGTTCAGTCGTCAATACTGAACGAGTACGTGATACAAACTATCGTAATGAAATGAATAATACAGATTATCCTACTGAAAATGTGGAAATACCTTGTCAAAAAGTGACTAAACATTTTTCTTCAAGTGAATGTTTGCCCCAATCATCGGCATCTCATATTGCACCGTTGACTTCAATCGATATGAATAATTATACACCAGATCGCAATGGAGAATTTACACATAATTAGAATATAACACATTTTCAAAATACAACCCAATCGTCTTCAGTAAATGCACAATGTTATTCATCTTCACCGCAATCTTCTTCATCTTCAACGTCATCCCACAGTTCATCATTATTGACTTTGCTATCATCTCCAATGACTCGTCATAATGTTACTTATAATACACAATCTACTGATCATATACTCACTTCTAATAACGAACATAATAATAATACTAATGCTACCTTGTGCCATCAAACTATCCTACAGGATAATACTAATATTATGAATGCTATTAAAATGCAAGTAACGGAATCTATAAAAACCGTACTGACAGAATTCAGGTATTTAAATAATTTTGTGCAATTTAAAACTAACTTATCTTTTTCATATTAAATTAACTTTTCTGTATTATAATTTCAAACATTATCTTTTTAGTATTAAGAACTCATGAATTCATGAGCGCTTTAAAAAGACTGCTGTTTTTCAATCTTGAGTTCTTTTTATCCTATTCTTATTTTCATAATTTATTATATTTTCTTATTATAAATTTCCTATTTACACTTTAGTAAATATATTAATTTCCTATGTATAACATGTCGTAACTTATTGAGCAGTTTCCTTTTTTATTAAGTGAACATTCTAAGAGTGACTCGAATAAAGGCCAACAAACCAAATTTCTATTAATTCACGAATTTTGCAACTTAATAGACATGTGTTTAATACTTTTCGTGTTATAATACTTTTCTTTATCGTTTCCAGTATAATTCCCAGTTTACTTTATGTAATTGTCAATAATGTAATTTTTTATTTCTTTTGTTATTTTTATACGAGGCATAAGAATCATCTGTTATATTAATAGATTTTAAAGTCAAATGTAAGAAAATGTCAGACATTTCAGAAAATCATTGAGTGTTGTATATAATACTTTTTTTTAATTTTGCTATTTACAGAATGGTGAATCAATGCTCACATCGGAAACTAATGAATAAAAAATCTGTAAAACCAAAAATAATTCCATCCAAACGGTTGAAGCAATATTAGAATTCAATCAGTCAAACGACGCACAATATAGTGAAATGGTAATATTGTTTATGTAAACGTTTTAAACTTTGTTTTGATTCAATTATAGTTATTCAATTGATTCAATATTGTTGATTTATTATATTACTGCATGTTTTCTATATTAGGTAGAATATCTTGCATCCATTGGAGGACGCAATGCAAGAGAAATCATATATTTGGCATTTAAAGAGATTTTTACTACAAATGTAGCATTGTCATTCACATGGACAGGTAAAGATAATAATAACCAATAAACAAAGGAAAAGTTATCGGATCTACGAATAATTGATGCTTTATATGGTATGTCTACGACAAATCTGTAAAATAATATGATAAAATATAATTCTGTTTTACTTGATTTATTTTTAATAAGTCAATGGAACATTTTTATATATTGCAAACTTGTATTATTGTCGAATTTCGAGATATATGTGAGCGTATTTTTGGAACATTTATGTATTTTTTATATTCCAAAATATATTCTATATAAATCTATAATAAATTTATAATTTAACAAATGGGGATTATTATTTAAAATCAGTATTTCTATTTTAGATGCTGCTTCTGTACATGTAAAATTAACAATGGCTGAGTTTAAATTGAACACCGACACCAGCAGCGCAAACACGCAAGAAATTAAAATGGTCATATTGTAGCATAACGTACCATCATGCATGGTTTCTATCATAAAACAAATAATATTTCGCTTTTCTAAACCTTATATCTCAGATTCCTAATGACAATATAAAAATATATTTTGGCAGCACGAACAGCATGAAAAGACAAATTACAAGAAAACTACTCAAAATTAGTTTAAGGTTATTTAAAGTTATAAAATTCAAATTTTTTCTATATTTTACTTATTTTTCTCTATTAAAGAAACTATATATGTTTTAAAAAATACACGATTTTATTTTCCAAACTAAAATACATAATTTTATTTTAACAAAAACCTATGCTTTTTTCTTTATGGAATTCCTTTTCTATTCATAATAGTTCCATTTATAATACGATGTAGTTTTAAATTGCTATACAAATTTTAATATTGCATTAAAGCGTATATACATATTTGCTTGTATCTATAATGTCTTACTGTGAAAAATAATAAAACTGTTGAAGACAATTAGATATATAGACAATGGTACGATATATAAATATTGCATAAGACTAAAATTATATATTATATAAGGTACAGCGGGGTAATTTGAATAGCGGGGTAATTTGAATAGCGGGGCAATTTGGATAGTATTTTCCTAAAAAAACAATAATGATACACAAAGTCAACTAGCACAGATACGAAGGAGGCCTCCTTATTGTCACTCTGTGCTAGTTGACATTGTGTATCATTATTTTTTTTAGGAAAATATACTTACTATCCAAATTGCCCCGCTATTCAAATTACCCCGCTGGTACACCCTATATATATATATATATATATATGTATAGCATTTAATAATTTAACTAATTTCATAATATTGTATATAATCGTCTTCAATATAGTTTATATATATTCGTTTTTTTACAGTGATATTATTTATATACAATAAACACATACGAGGTGTTTCAAGAAGATCAGAATCCGCAATAACTTTGGAGGGATCGAATTTCAAAACAATGTTTTAGACAAAAATATTAGGGATTTATGGAAAGGTTTTTTTACTATCGTTATTAGTTTGACCTTCGATGGCATCGTCAAAGTAAAATTAACGTTAACTTAATTTTTTTAATGGAAACTCCTATGTTTTTATTATATCACCTTTTTCTATCAATTAATTTGAATAACTTTCGTTTGAAACATTTTTCGAAAACTTGATCCCTCCAAGTTATTCCGAGGTTCTGATCTTTTTGGAACACCGTGTATATATATGTTTATATATAATATTGAAACTTAAATAGCAATTTTAGAGTATGCTTTAATTATACCTGCATGTCACTTTCAATTCATGTGCGTGTGGCTCTCAATTCACGTGCAAGCTTTACAGCATGATGCAGCAATACGCTTGCATATCGCTTACTGAATATGCGCTCATTTCACGTGCTTATGAGACGAGATTGCAAGCAAAATGTGCTAGCCATTTTCTAGCACTATGACGACGCACTGGAATACGATTTTGCGTGTGCAGTGTGTGCCATTTTTGTACATAAATTGCTACATATTTAAACGCAAAATGCTTGTTGGGATGAGCCGTTTTTCTACGTCAGTTGCTGGATTTTACGCACAAAATATTTTCTGGGAAG